>NW_022595245.1:7552123-7571893 GCF_009176505.1 Sitodiplosis mosellana
ACACAGCCTAGATTGAAACAATCTTGTATCACACCATTCGCACAGTCTCCACATAATCTAAAATTGGTTTTTTTTTTGTTAGCTCCTGGAAAACGTCGATTGAAATGAAGTAAATTGCATGAAGCAAAAGTAAAATACCTAGACATAGTGTCATAGTTTTCCACAAGAAACTTAAAGTAGCAACTCTTTCTTGTGCCATCACAAATACGATAACAGCTTTTTCCATCGTTGAACGTGGTATTCTCTGAAATCAAATGTTTTCTGTTCGTTAGACAGTTCTGAGTTTTTTTCTCTTATTTTTACTGTACCTTGGCCGAATTTTTGTTCTAATTGACTTGTACTTAGCGGAACTTCACTCTCACTGCCAATTGACAATGGAACTAAAAATATTATTGCAATTAATTTGTATCCCATTTTGGGAACCCCGTTCACTATTTTGACTGTAAATAACAAAATTCTCTTGGGAAAAAGCAGAAAAGATCTGAATGAAAGTTGCACCGAAACTGATGTTCAAACGATACAAGAGAGAGGTTTTATACTTTAAGTGAATTCCATAAAGTTTATTATTATCTCTTGCCGAAAAAAGAGCTGAATAAATCTAAAAAAAATTTCCCCAGTCAATAAATGTGTAATTAAGGTTTTATGGTTTCATTGTTCGTTAAATAAATGTTCCAAACGACAAACGACAAAGCGCCAAAACCACAACGGTTGTCTACAAATTATTTGACTTAGATAAGCTACTCAAACATTGCATCGTTTCTACTTCTTGCGGAGAAAAGGGTGCACATCCTTGATTTTGACGTAGACAGGAAATAAATTACTTCCGTACACAAAAAACAACCGGCATTCGACGTCATTTTAGATACATTTCCGAAAATATCTCCGAAAATAACCATAAGCAAATGAATACGTGATCAACGTCGCTGATCTGCTGCCATCAGTCATGATAACGTAACAAGTCACAAAGCATTCTTGCTGTTTTAATCAACATGCGCATCTGATTTTATGATTTCAGCTATCTACTGTCATTTGTTTTCTATTGCACGCGCAACATTTTGATAAATTTAACATAATACGCGCGAAAACTCCTTTGTTTTGTTTTGTTTGCATAATTTATTTTGTTATCATGCATTGGCGCCGCCAAATTTCCTAATTGAGTGTTTAAAGCATGGCCGGTGATCAAAAATATTCTCAAAATTGAATACGTTCAGAGCTGTTATAGGCACTGCAAAAGTGCGGGCACTTGAATATTCTATATATATATTCTCGCGGATATGATTATAATATCGGTTTAAAAATAAATGCGTATTGCGAAATAGTTTGAAGAATGATTTTGTGTTGAGCACATGATTTTATGATTTGAATTATTTCCCAGAACTAAACGAAACACGTTCTAGCTATGTTGTATTGCTTCGATAAGTGTCTTTCTTTTATGACTTTAAACTGTTAAAATAATTCTAATACCCATATGCTTCCTCTGCGGTGAAACGAAGCCCGCCGCGTTGAACAGGCAAGATAGTGCACACAGTATTAACGAGAGCAGTACAGCACACTGTACTGCTCTCGCTCCAACACACACTGTAAGGCGCATAATACGAACTGAGCATAAAAGCGTAGAGAGCCAACACACAGACATGCGCATTTTACAACGATTGAGTTTGCACAGGACTGAGAACACTCAATCGTAGTAGCCATGCGTACAGGTGTGTGTTGGCTCTCTACGCTTCTATGCTCAGTTCGTATTATGCGCCTTGCAGTGTGTGTTGGAGCGAGATCAGTACAGTGTGCTGTTAATAATGATGTGTGCACTATCTCGCCTGTTCAACGCGGCGGGCTTCGTTTCACCGCAGAGGAAACAAATGGGTAATAACTGTTTAAATTCTAGGATTAGAACATCTCTTAGGAAGGAAATTTTTCTTCTTCGAGTCACAATTTTAAGAACAACATTTTGACTGACTCACTTGAAATCACAGCTAAAACGAAAGTCCCTTTTTTGAAACTGCTAAAATGAAAGATATCAACTTGATGAAATCAATTAAAACGAAATTCGTCTGGTGTGCATGTGATGTATTCTTATCTTTCGGTGATATTCAGGCCAAAGAAATACGAAATCAACAGAAATGCATATCAAAAGGTTCAAGAATCAACAGAAATGCAGTTCAAGAACAATGATGAGACTATTCACGCGATTCTTTATAGCTAAAAAGTCATTATCAACATTTTTATGTGTGTCATAAAATGACGAATGAGAATGGTAGTTTTATGCAATTTTGCGATATTCATGAAAACATAGTAATATCTTGTATTGAGAGTGTAAAATTTGAGACAATTGCTCTAACTGTTAACACTAAGTCTTACCTCCAATGATCATTAGATAATCATTATAAGAGTCTAATTCGAATGACATGGATTCTTTTCCTTAGTGGGAAATTCTCCATCATAAATTTATTGTCAGTCATGTGGATGCTAATACGAACTATCATGAATGATTTAATATGTCACCTCAATCAACATTTATGATTTCAAACAACCAGCCGAGGTTTAAGAGTAATTTAAGTGTTTCAATTGAAAAAAAAGCGATTTTTTTTTATCAGCACAACAATTTATGATTCAAATCCGTAGTTATTTTGATGATATTTTGATAAACACACATCTGTTGTAGACCACCCACAAAAACCAAGATAATAAAAATGGTTGCGTACACGTGACTGATGTTCCACCCAAGAATGGATTATGGTTATCTTTGTGATGATGAATTAACATTATAACTCAAAATATCTGGAATAAAACATCGATTTCGTTCTTATTTACCATTTTATTTAATTCAATTAAATTAGTTTGAATTTCGATTGTGACAATTTTGCATTGTTTTTCTTTTCTTTTTAATCTAATAAAATGTGTAAATAGAATTTCTAAAAATATGTACATTTAATAGTGTTGTTTCTGTTTTCTGTAAATAAATAATTAGTGTATATCAATGCATTTCTTCTCTGAAACATCAAAAAGGCTAAAAAGTCGTTCGTTCGTTTGTAATAATTATTCGAGTAGATGCTCGTTCAATTGTCGATCCCTATCCAAAAAAAAAATAATAATATATAAACATAAAATTGTTTGAAACTTGAATGAGTTTGTTTCGCATGAAGCACTGCGATTGTATGTGTTGTGATGAAAAGTGATGTTACACACTTGTGTTACATAAATACTCCAAAAGGTAAATGCTTAATGTAATCAAGGAAATAATTGTTAAAACTTAAAAAAAAGAGAACAAAAAACTCTGCGGCTGCCATCGATTCCAAACTGATCTAAATATATAATTTACCTAAACAGTAACCAATAGATAGAGAGTAAGAGACTCTGGCAAGATAACGTATATATTTGTTTAATTCTTTGAGGTACCAATTTGATAGCGACCATCTTTAAATGTGACCACCATTACGGTTATATTGTCGACCGACCCACGATTATACGATTCAATAACAATACTTTTGGCGCCAAAATGCGGTTCATCAAGTCTATCTTTGATGAAGGTCACTGCTTCTTCATTCGAAAATGTATCCCACAAACCATCCGAGGCAAGAATTATGAACTTCGGCCTAAAAAATGAACACAAACAATACAAAGGTTAGTCAAAATGCAGTTTAGAAAATGTCATTTTTGTTTCGTTCGGCCCAAAATGGAAAATGGATTCCGAAAGTAGCACTTACTTGTGATCATTAAGCTCAAATGTCAAAATATCCGGTTCAGCAATGACAAAGTTTTTCTCTTTCAGTGGATAATCTCCAAGTGCACGTGACGTGGCCAAAATGCCGGCCACACGCCATACTCCTTTGAACTGCACAAAACCGCCTGCTTCCTGAATTCGTTTCAATTCCCTGGTTTGTTGTGGCTTGTGGTCGAATGACAATGGGATGACATTCCCTTTTCCATCGCACATGACACCACGGGAGTCGCCAACATTCGCCACGATTAATTGAGTTTTATAAAGCACGGCAAGTAGCAGAGTTGATCCGGCGACATTTTCCTGTGAAAAAAGAAGAAGATACAAATAAATAGAAAAATATTGAAGTTTTGTGTAAATAAAATGCTCATTCGACTTATTTCATCATTTTATCGTCTTAATATGGACCAATCCATCAGAAAGTTATGTAAATAATCATAAGGCGTAATAAAAGAAGTGCAGAATAAAAATGGAATCATAATCGAAAAACGTACATATTTCTTCGCCTTTTCAACGAGTTCATAGTCTGTGAGTAGTACGAGATCCGTAACCATTTTACCGAAATTAATTTTCCTATCCCTATCTACGTAATAGCCGGCGTCATGCTCTTCGGGTTTAACCGCTTTATTGGTTGTTTTCAAGAAGCTCTCTTTTGTCAGGCGAATCGAACTCAATTTGCTGAGGAACGAATCTTGTTCTTGGCTGCAATTCGATTTGGCCGGATTGCAATCATCATCTTGACTCAGTGCCTTTTTCAATTTATTTCGTCGTTGTGAGACAGGTGTTTTTGGCGGTTCATCGGTTTTCTTCTCTTCATTCTCGCCACTTTGCACTGGTTCAATATGATTGAGTAAGATTGAACCTCGTCGACGTGGTATCGGTGATATCTTGCCGGCTGAGATATTGATTGCTTCTTCGATTTTCTTGCCCAGTCGATCCATTAATTGATCTTTGGCAAAAACAGCTGCAAACTCACCGCCATGTCCATCAAGTATGGTGAATATGGTAACATCTGTGCCTTTTATGTTGGAAGCCATCACATAGCTGTCAAACAAATAAAGATATTTTACGATTAAGGTCAAACTGTTTGACAAATAAAAATACACGATGCGCGCGAGAGACAAAACAACAAGACAAACACACTATTCGAAAACAAACAAATGATATAATCGACACACTGCCAGGCATAAGTTTATTTATAGCGTTGACTCGTGCTTGCAATTATATAAGCCATTGTATAAAAAAAAAAACCTGAACCGTGTCGCGTCAATTTGACGCACAATTTGCGGCAAGTCGATTATTATTAAACGCAAATGAAGTAAAACGATTTGAAAATACACTTACCGATCTTCCATGCGTGGACGTCTGCCCTGCACCGCGTACACAGCACCATACTCATGAATTTCCTCCCAACTATTACGTTCGGCCGGTGACCGTGTTGATGTACGATCTCGATTACGCGGCGAATATAACGGCACACCGAAATGATGACCAACACGTCGCATTACGTTCTGACTCCACAATTCCAGCACATGCAAATAGCTCACAAAGACAATGCAAAGCAATGCAAAAACAATCACCTCCGTTCGCATGCAATATAAACGCAACAGTTTCCAAATGTAGGCCATGGTTGAGTTCAAGGGTGATATACCCATAGCAAATTTCGACAGAAACCTCATTTGTGACATGTACGCCTGGTAGAAGATTTTATCTTCTAATTCGTCATCCATGCCGTGCTGCCGATACTCTCTTTGGATTTAATTTTTCCCCTCTCTCTATCTCTCTCACTCTCTCTCGGTTCGTTTGTTGTTTTCTCAAGTCGATTATTATACACGTACACACGTACGATTTCAATGTCAAAACCAATCAAAATTGGCGGAAATAATGTGGAGCAAGCAATGAAAAATTGCCGTATTTTACTTGAATATTGTGTCTGTCGGCATAGAAAGCACTTGTGTCAATAGAATCATGAATGTTTTTTTTTTCTCTCGCTTTTCGTAACAGTCCGGCTATATTTATTAAACCAGATCTTTGGTTTTCTTTCTCTCTCTCTCTCCCTTTTTGCAAATCATACACTGGGTTTAATCGAAATTTTGCATTCTACGTCAAGAATTAGCTCGATATTTCTGTATCAATCTTTCGACAGCCTTTTCAAAACAGACTCGATTTGTGTTTGTTTTGTAGCCGAATTTATCACATGCACACACACACTGTTCCCGTATTATCTCTCAAAACGATGATGATGATGAGCGCCCGACAATTAAGAGCAGCATAAAAATAGAATATAAATCATTTGCTTCGTTTTTGACTTGTTCGAATGTGAAAAAAAATCGCTTCACGGCACCAATCATTATTGAATCGATGTCCAAATTGCACAATGCAATCAACACACTTTCAACACTCACATTAAACAAAACGGTTTGATTGTTTTCTTTTAATGTGCTACTAATAAAATGTACGACGTGATGTTTTCAACACTAATTTTCCATCAGAATTTTTCTTCGCATTGGACTGAGTTTTTTCTTTCTTCTACGCTGTGTTGTTGCTTACATTTCCTTTGATTGGATGATGGTGATGTGGCATGAAGTTGGCTCAGTGTGATGAGCGCCTGAAATATATGACAGTGACAAGTGCTGGCAGGGTTGGAATAATGTAAATAAAACTCGCTGTGTTTTCCCATCGCAATCATAATGGAATTATTGTTTATTTAATTTATTCCATAGCAATGCGATAGAGTTCAGGCTTGGTGAATTCACATGAAAAAAATAAAAACAAAGAAAATGAAAACAACTCATCATTTCGCTGATGTAATAAATTGTATCTTTTTTTATTGTAAATGGATTGAAATCTTCGAAAAATGCATTTATAAACTCTATTGAAATATTTATCGCAATATCGTAGTATCTTTTACTAGGCTGAATATCTGGATTCCAAATACACAATTTTGAAGCACAATCCAATTCTAAAAATTACTCGTAAATATTTAAAAATGAATTCTCTAGTTGGTTCTGTTGTTAGTTTTTTTAACTTCTTCTTTTTTCATCCATTTTCTTCTGGTTGTTTGACACTCAACATTTAACTTGCATCCTCCTCAGTCAGCTTATTCAACGAATATACATTTATTTTGTGTGCATTAATGCTTTTATAAAAGTATTGTTTTTTTTTTTGGAATCACGTACATCCATACAAATATATCAAAGTTTGAATGTCTAATTTTGGTATCGATTCTCTCTACGCACGCCATGCAACGGCGAAACCAATTCCCGATACACATTTATATAGTATATATAGATAGATTTTTCTTTTGTTTGCATCTGTATCATTATTTAGGCGAGTTCACGCAAAGCGAGTACCGATTGTCGCAAAAATTCGTATTGAGATTTAGCATGTTTAACCTCGAGTTCGGCCAATTCGATGAGGGATTTCTTGAAGGCAGCCACACGACGGGCACGGAAACTTGTTAATTCTTGTTTGCCACGAGCTGACATCGCCTCAAACTTTTCACATGCATCAGTTTGAGCTTGTTCGGCCTAAAAGTTTAGCAAAACAAAAGTCAGAAACAATTGATAAGATAACATTAATTGAGTGGCCGTTCACTGTCGTGCCAACATACGCTTATTGTATTATTTTACATTTTGATATGGAATTTCATGCAGAACAGAAACAATTGAAAATATAAATTGATAAGCGTGAAAGAACAACAACAACAACAAAAAGCGTTATGTATATGCATGTTACCTCTTGTACTTCCAAAGGCTGCTTGAAAAGAGTGAGTGTATGAGGAGGGTTTTCGATTAGTAAATTTTTTACATGAATGCCAAAGTAAGCAATGCGTTTGTTTTGTTGGTTAGAAATTCAACTTAACATTTAATGACTAGTATGAGTTGATTAGTGACGTTTTTATGGTACATTGCGTTGCTTTTTAATGTAGTAGAAAGTGACACTCACCGCATGAACGTCCTTATTTTTGGAACGAGCCTTCTCCAAATTCCGGTTTGCCGTTTCATAGGCAGCAAGGCAGCGTAGACGACGCACCAACAACGCTTTGGCTGCATTGCTATCGCGTTGGTAGTATCTCAGTGTATCTCCCAGCTTCAAATCTTGGTCACTCGACACACGTCCTTCCATATTCTACATGATACATGGATGGTATGAGATCAATAAATCAAACTTATTTAATTTTTTTCCCGAAAAAGTCAGGTCACGTCTTCTTCAAGAAAAACCTAAGCTTCATTCGAAGACCTTTTCTATTCCAAACTCAATTCACTTGCACTTACACGAATCTTTTCAAAAACTTCCGCACTTTTTGCGAGAAATTTCTCCATGTTACTGCCATGATGTGTGGACAACTGCACTAAATTCGTAAAATATGATTAATTCAGTATTTAAATATGATTAATTGATATTATTCACAAATACCTAAATTCGAGGAAATTTTGATATGTGTATCAGCGACTTCCTTGTGTTTTTTGGTCATGCGTTCGGTACGTGTGGCGGCTTCTTTCAAGTGTGCATTCAATTCGGTCAAGTAAGTGTATTCGTTTTCAAAGAAATCGTTCACATCACGAACAGTTGCACCCAAGTAAATTTCATCGGTGGTTTTGCCCAAACTTCGTACCAATCCGCCGAAGAGGTCGATTTTCTTGCGTGGTTTTGCACACAAATCCTGGTCATACTCCAAGAATACTTTCAAGTGTTGGTCAATGCGAAATACGGGATGGGAAGCCAGTCGCGACAGAAACACCTCATGCATTGCTACAGTTTTCTTGAACGTTGCCAAATATTCTCTGCAAAAATGAAACAAAATATTCAACCAAATTATTTATTCCAAGTTGCGACTCTCAATTGATTGGTAATTTGGTTAAAAACTCACGCTTCAAGCTCTTGTTTCATTTTCTTGAACTCTTCCTTAGTCATATTGCCCTCACCCTCGCCAAGGCGTTGCAATTTTTCACGTGATGCATCAAAGTCCGGTCGAGGCGGACACGGTGGAATCTAATTAGAATCAAATAAGAATTTAAATTCAATTACCGCACCATGTTTGATGGGGGAGACATTGAAAACAAAGGGCACTTACGATGTAACCAGCATACTCTTCATTCTCTTCATATCGATCGTGTAGCCAAATGAATTCCTCGTGTTGGCGCACAACGAAAAAGTCTTGTTTGGCGTATGTTGGAAATGTGGTGCGTGTATGTACGGTGAATTTAACCTTATCTTTTTCGCTAAGCGCATCCGATATATCAACTAACAATGTATTTTCAGCTAATGGAATGGAAGTAGTGGGTGTTGTTGCCGTATTGTTTGTGGCATTATTGTCACCATCGACGGAACCTTGTTGTTTGACCTGTGACGATATTTGTAGCGGTGGCGTTCCAGAGCCTGCATCCGATACACTTGCTACACTGTCACCATTATCACCGTTCTCATCGCCACCGTCACCACCACCACCACCACCATGCAATGGGCTACCATTTGTTGTTTCGTCAGCACTGTCCTATAAAATGAGAACCAAAATAATTCGACCATGAATTCATTTCCAATGTCAATTTTAAAAAACGATTGTATCAATGCTGTTTGATGTTGGTATCGTGACCAGTTTTTCCGTGACTCATTTAGCTTCGACGGAAACGAGATTGTGAATGTAATTTAATTAGCACGAAATTACGCCTCTTTCAATGCGATAAAAAAAACATTGCTGGCACTCGGTTCCATATCTCGGCAGCACCATTTACATATTATTGCAATCAATTGACTGTCAATTGCATTCTTGGAATCAATTTTTCCTATTTTATGCTTTAAAATCCATTCAATATGCTTACCATCATTGTTGCGGTGTTTTCTTGTTCGACCTTTTTTTTACTATCTAAAATCACTTTTTCCCAGTGCACACACACTCACACCCAACACCAATAGATTATGAATTTATTTTTTCGATAAGATTTTTGTTATCAAAATTTTGTATGACTAACTTGTTTCACGCACTCACAGAACAAATACACAACAAAGAAAACAACGATTAAAAACTGAAATGAATTGCTTAAAAATTCCTATCCGGTATGTTTGCCGTCGCGCGATACCGATATCATTTGTCGAATGAATGCAAAATAAATAGCGAGAATGAGTGAAAGAGGAAAAAAAAAGAAAGACACAATTTCTTTGGGGCTTTTCGATTTCTGTCCGGATGTTTTGTATGAGACAGATCTTTACAAGTGTTAATAATACTATGAAGATGACGTCGACGTTTTGATGGAAGTAATTGCAACAAATAACATTATACACACTTCGTATGAGCTACGTATTCGTTTATAAAAAATGACACAGTGAATACCTTCTACACACAAAAATTATATTGTAAGTCACACTAATCCAACAAGAGAGAATTTCTTATGTTTTTTTTTTTATTGAAATAAATCACTACAAAGCGCTGAGCTGGCTGTGTGTATGTGTGAGTGCGATTCTTGTTCTTTGCCCGTTGTTTTGTTCCTATGGCGGTGAAGTGTCAGTGCGAACGAATGCGGTGTAAATGTGTGCGTGCACCTTTGGTATCGAAAAGAAGGGTTGTCCATTCAATGTGTGATCGGCGGTATGAATAACAATTCTAACGTACAATACCCATTGCAATTGACAATGGAATTTAAGTCAACGATGCGATACAGAGATTTTAACACTAGAAAAAAAAACCAATTTCTAATAATACCAACGAAGGTTGGTGAAAATGACCATAGAATAAAAATGACCATAAATTGCATCAAAGTTAACTGTATTGAACGAGTTCCGATTGACATTTTTAACCTTTTGCACCGAATGAGTCACAGCTATGATTTTTGCAAAACATATATCGATATTGGACTGAATACTGTGATTCGATTTTTTTTCTTACCGTGATGCGAAAATATTTCTCCGGATCGATTTTCTCAAACATCGGCTTCGAATGATGTGTCGTTTCCAAAATGTTATTATTCTCTAAATCATTATTATCAGTTGAGAACACTCTTTTAACTGCACTTCCGAATTGACTGTACATTGTGTCGCTTGAATGTCGAAAAAAAAATGCTAAATAAATAAATATTATTAATCTACCCGTTGTCACAAAATGCAGCGTGCTAAAAAGGCACATGTAATTTATTTCACAGCCTCAGATCAACTAGCACAATGCTACAGTGAGAGAGTGTGCGAGAAAAAAGCGCACAACTAGGAGAAGTCAATTATCATCACCAAAATATCAACGAGAACCGTACGACAGAGAAAAATAGAGAGAAAGATAGAGCAAAAGCGAGAGTGAGAGTGAATGAGATGCAGTTACGAACAAAAAATTTATGAATAAGCGACCAATGTGTCGAACAACTCGTCCGCTTCAAGCGATTTTATAAATAAAACGCTTTGTTGGACTCGGACATATGCATAGTGTTTCACTCTTTTTGTCGTGTGTATCTTTGTTTATTCGTTTGGCTGATATATGCGCATTTTCAGCCGATTTATCGACACAACGATGATATACGACTCACATAATACGATAAACAACAACAACTACAATTAAATCGACGTACATTTTCAACGACAACAATACCGACATAGATTTTCTTTGCCCTTTACTTGTATTTATTGGGTTTTAAACCGACTAGCAAATGAGTTGGTGATCGTGAATGCTGTGCTGAAATGAAGAAAGTGTTTTTCTGAAAAGAAAGTCTTCCCTTTTCGTAGAATATGAAAACAATGTACTTTCGAAGAATCGGATCTGACAAATAAAAACTCCAATTGATTTTCAACTTCTTTTTTGGAACAAAGAATGTTTTTTTTTGTTTTTTTATTAAATGTTAATTATCGATGTTCGGATCGAAAGAAAACATCTGATTTTATTTTATTTTCATTTATGAAAATCTCCACGGCATTCGCGTCTACACTTGCCACTTAAGCAGTTTCCATTGGAGTAGCGGTGGTGGTTTCTTCAGTGTATTTGCCCTTGTCCTTTCCAAGAGCGGCCAATCGTCCCTTAGCACGACGTTCCAAGATGGCTTTACGGTCCTTGTCCATCTTCAATTTAACGATAACGCACTACAAACAACGACACACAGAGAGAAATCGAATTATTATTATGGATTTGGTCTTGATTTTTTGTGAGTGAATGAAAACAGTTGCAATGGATTTTCGTATGTGGTACACATGTGAACTGATTCTTTTTTACATGTCTAAGCTTTCATGTCTAGCACATCTAAGCTGACCAATGTTTTCTAATAGAATGGGCCAAATTTCAGTACTCACCTTCGATGGGTGGATACCGACTGGGGCGTTTGTACCGTTTGTCTTCTCACGTTGGATACGTTCGATGTAGACAACGAATTTTTTTCTGTACACTTGGATCACCTTGCCAACTGTGTTGCTTTTATAGTGACCTCGTACAACCTGCGTGCAATAAAGGAAAAGAGTGGACAGATGAGTTGAATGTACGAATTATTCGGCTAACACAGAAGTGTATTGAATTGTGGAAGTGGTACAAACCTGAACTTCATCGTCTTTACGGATTGGCATGCGACGAACGTTGTATTTTTGTCTCAATTCCTTGGACAATGGTGCCGACATCAACTTCCGACGAATGTGTGAAGGGGCAGTGAAGTGCCGCTTACGGTTTTTGCTTCGGTCTGAGGTAACGTGCTTGTTGAACTTCATGATGAACTAAATTAGCTTTTGTCGTGCTGAAATCGTTCGAAAGAGAAAAGAAGAAGAAAAATCGTTAGCTTGGTCAACACTTTGAATTGATTTTCAAATGCTTGTGAAATATGCTCAACACGCGTATAAGTGGCCACAGCAATGACTGAATGACAGCACATAAAATGCTTGCATTTTTAGGTTAGTCGACGACAACACACAATATTAACATTAAATTCGATTTTTTCCACATAAATTCTAAATTCCCATATGCATTTCATATGCAACGCAGTATTGGACATTAAACGAAAGTGTTGAGCATATTTTCGGAAATAGTTTTCGATGAAAAATTAAATAAATCACTTGAAAGCCACTCACCGACGGCCGTATCGTATAAAAACAACACGTGAAAGAGTGAGCACCGGAATCAGCGGTGACATCTCAACCTTGGTATCCGTCGCCATTTTGCCGAATTTCTCCTCTGTACAAGCGCAATCTGTCAGAACGCATGGCGCCATCTATCATTTTCGGGCTTTAGTTCTAAAACGAACCCGATTTACACAAATCCAATTCGAATGCGCGAACATTTGAAATTTCTTCTGTCGTTGGATGGAGAGTGTTCACGAATGGATATCGCACACATTGACATGATTTGCCACTTGAGAATTTGCAGGTGCTTTTCGATCCCGTTCATATGTACCATGAAGTGGAAAAGTTTCACCTTTTTTTCGTTATCAATTCCATTGTTCCTCTTTTTTGTCGCGCTCAGGTGATTTAGGCGATAGCGACCGATAAAGGGTGAAAGAATGGCAAAAAGAAATAGTAAGCACTTGAGATGAAAGAATAAAATTCACTTTCATTTCAATTGATTGAATTCCATTTTATTTATTCATTACTTTTTTTTCATTAAATGCTGGTCTACAAGTGAAAACATGTTAACTCTAAAAATTTATCGTTGAGGTAAAATCTTGTACTAGTAGGAATGGCACATTTTAGGACATCTCTTTGAATTTTTTTTCTTTTTTTTTATTTTTATTTTTCATTTACGACTAAATATGTCAACAACATTCTAAAATCGTGTATGTGTGTATATTTTGATTAGTGCACTAACTGCTATCTATAGACTTTCTATGTGAATTGTTTCTCTTTATTTTAAAAATGGTTTTTGTGTGCCAACTTAAATTCAATAATTGAACCTTTTTTTTTCTTCTAAATTTTTTCGTTTTTTTTTTATCTTTGAAATTTTCAAAAATTCCTTAGAATTGTTTGGCTCAATGAAGAGACCGCTGATGATACTATGCTACATTTTAATAGAGGCCATTTCTAAAGAACATAGCAAAAGCGATAGCGACCAAATTGAATAGACCGAATTTAATAAAAGTGGCCGCACCACTTTTCAAATTCAATTTCGATTCCAAATCTTCTGGTACGTCAACATACACCTTTTTGACAGTGAATGTATTGATGAAGTCTTGCAATTTATCCTTATCAACTAAATCGGTATCGTTTTTGCCCGACCAGATGGTGAAGGTGACTTTACGTTTATCCTTGCTGACTTCATCGAACAAGTTCTTCAATGAATCTTTGCTTTCGGCAGCGATGGCGGCACGAACTGGGAATGTAATTGGATAACCGACTGGAATTTCGCTTTCTTTGATGGCTTTTTTCATGGCATCAACATAGGTTTGATTGTAGCTGATTTTGTCTTTACCCAATTCAGTGGTCCATCCAATTGAGAGAGTTTTGTTGACAAGGTTTTCTTTTGCGTCAAGGACAGCACCGAAGAATTCCTTTGCATTGACTTCATCGCCAGCCGCTTTGCCTGGACCGGTAATGATATCCGCGTTGATCCAGAGATGTTTCAACTGTGAACACAATCATTTCAATTAGTAATTTTAATTTACAAAAAATGCGTTTTACCATCACACGTACGTCTTTTGGTTTCCATGATTGCACTGCCGATTTCAGGGCCTCGATTTGTTTGAAATCAAGTTTCACACCTTTCACACTTTTGTTTGCCGTTTGGGCGTCCATGTTGTAGGCAACAACTGCATCCAGAAATTCTTCCAATGATAAATCAGATTTGTCCGTTGGTGGGTGTGCCAAGATTGGAATTTTGGCTGGTGTCGAGGATCCGGCTGATGACCCTTCTGAAGCCGCTGGTGATGCTGGTTTTCCATCACCTTCATTTGCTTTTGCTTTAGTTGCTTCTGGCTTACCTCCCACAGGTTTATTATCGTCTGGTTTTGTTGTTTCAGGCTTGGGTACGTGATATCCAAAAACCACATCGGCTTCGATCATTTGAACTTTGTCTATTCGAATTACGAAAATCATTATTGTTATTATTCAAGAGAAAAATTTGCTTTTGTTTGATCGACCAAGCAATTTTACCTGGGTGGTTGAGAAAAAAAAATTTGAAATTCAAAATATGTGGCTTACCATTAGTGAGAGCCTGTTGAAGTTCGTCATGTGAATTGACTGCATGTGCCCATTTGACTTCAGCCAAGTTACCACAACAAATGCTTGAGCCGTGGCTAATTGGCATGATAAATGCTAATACAAATATCCACAACATGTTTACTTTAGATTTTTGATGTTAATTCAACCAGTCAAAGTGAGTAAAAAATGGTACAGAAAACTGAACTGAATTGGCTCAAAACGATAAATGCGCTCGACAAAAAAGTCGTTTAGTGTGAATTTTAATTTTTTTATCGTTGACCAACGAAGGCTCAAAGTAGACTGATGAAAAATGATTGAAACGACAAACTGTATATCGATCCAAATTAGCGATGGTTCACACTTTGATTCTCTGTTATCTGTGTATTAATCACGTAGGTATATGTGATAAAACGAAAATTGCGAGCGATATGATATTATTCAATATTCGCTTAGAATTTCGATCATCCGTTGTTCGTATGTATGAGAACGTGGCCAATGGAATTAATATCAGGTGCGGTAAATCAGCTTCAAACAGATATCAATCCAATTATATTGTACCCTTTATCAAAATTAATGCCAATAATATAGAGAGATTAAAGGTGGCTTCGAGGTGAATCATTGTTTTTTCCAACGTAATTCTCGTTGTTATATTTCTATATGACTTTTTCAAAGCACAGATTTAATTCAATAAAAAAAAATTCGTTGATATTTTTTCGCAATGGAATGACAAAATAAAACTATTAACTTCTTGATAAGCAAAACAAAATTAATTTGGCACACAAATAACACGAGCACAATGGGCAAATTATGAATATATAACAAATGGAATATTCAGTTTTTTTTTCCTCGTCCCTTTGCTTTGAGCCAGGTGAATGCGAGTGATGTACACTCCTTGAAATTTAAAATGCATGTATTGGTCCAGAGTTGGATGGAAGATGTGATTGGCTCATATATTTAGCCGCAAAATGAATGGAATTTTCTAGCTAGGTCTGGCGGCCAGCACACATGCAATGTGCTGGAATACATGTACGGAATTTTGCGCCTGTATATGACAGTAACATCCTGGAGAAAAACGAAGGAGAAACGATTATGTATCATGTTTCATTACCAAAAATAGTAACCAGCAACAACAATGAAACTCCGATTCCGAAATCGATAAATCTGCAAAAAAAAATTCACTTCAGTCAGATGCCCTTACAATGGCAAGCGCAAGTCTTGAAACACCCGAACGAACGTCGGAAAAAATCAACAAAACTTTGACAATTCGTATGACGGTTGTGCTACTGCTACTACTGCTTCTTCTTCTTCTTCTTTCTCTCCTTCGTTCAAATCAATCACGACTTGGGAAAAACACAAACACATTTTAATTTCTGTACTAAAACCAAGTAAACAGATGCGAACGCTTACAAACGTCTTGTGTGCCGTCGTTAACGACGTTTGCTGTTGCACTCAGAGAATCAAAGAGAATAAAATTGCATGTCGCATTCGCTAGACGATGTTCAAACCTCTTGCGGATAATGTGCAAACCTAATTCCATATTGACTGCGAAATTTGAATGCGTGCAAGAATACACAATCGATTTTATCGGTTTATGCGTTTTAATTCTTATCAGAAATTCGTTTGAATTTCGCTGGATTTTAATTATTTTTAGTGAACGAAAATGCGATTTTCTTATTCATTTTTTTCAACGTGTTTTGTATCTTGATTATTAAGTAACGATTGTAAAATTCGAGTATTGTCGATAAAAAATTGTCGGAAATGATTTTGCCCTTCTTGAGTATTTCGTCATAAGTTATCATCTCGTTTCCTTCAATTGTTCTAATGTGGAAAACACCAAATCATTGTGAGTCATTTATTTGGACATGGAAACTCGGTAGATATGAAAATATGAAAAAAGTGGTAAATTTTCACATAAGACTTCGATCGGAAGTAAGAAGCTCAATGGGATGGATTTCCTAGTTGAAGAAAAATATAGAATTTCAGTTCGTCGTGAATAGTTTCACTTAAGTTCATACAAAACACTCCATAGTCATCCGCATTCGTATTGAATTCAGTACGGTCATATGAGAAGGCCGTTTTGTTGGGTTTTAATACAAAATCGATAGATTTCATAACGAAACGTACTGCGATTATATTGGCTTAATGTTCAGTTAGAATATATTCTAATACTAGTGTATTTCGGTGTGGTGCTTGCATCATAAAAATGAACGATTTGTGAAAACACGTGTCAGCGACAATATGAAAACACGTATATGTCCTCATATGTATTTGAATGAGTTTATTTCGGATGTTTCAGAAACCATTGAAATGAAAGTGATGAGCGAACTTTGAGCCGACTTTAAATTGCTTAAAATAATAGCAAAAAATGCGTAACATTTGAAGAAGGAATGTTTTGTTCATCGAACTTGAGCGACAAAAAGGCTGTTGAATGTTATTTGCGATTGAAATACGTTAGACGATAAAAGACGAAATCAATTGAAATGACCCACGTCAGTTATTCGAACGTGCTGATAATTTGACCATTTCAAGATCATAAAAGTAAAAAAAAATTGGAAAAATTTACATTATTCAGTTGACTACGGATTCTTTAGGAAGAAAATACGGGAAAAAAACCCATCTTAACTGGAATTATCCGTTGGTTGAACTTTTATCCCGATGTAAATGTGCGAATGAGGCAGTAAATAATGCTTGGTGAAATGATATTCCTTGGTTCTTGCTGAAAAATCCATTTTAATTGCTGTCCTATGCACCCATCTGAGTGCCTGCGCCCATGAATGCACATTGCACATACAAGCGTCAGAAAGTCTTTTAATAAAATAAAAAAACTTATGGGCCAGTACGTGTAATTCACTTTCGCATATACATGCATTCCCATGTAGATTCTCTGCAAATTGCACATCTATCCGGATTATGAACTTTGAAAAAAACCGGAATAAAATTTTTATTCGTTTACTATACGCGATGCGCATAATTTTATTCGCATGTAAACTAATCGCATCCACCTTATTAAAATTTTTTATCAATATTACGTAGCTCAACATTTTCTGGATTTTGCTCAATGGGCGTATTCAAATAGTACAGTTTACGGGTTTGACATATTATTAAGTCTACCCGTGTGGAAAATTTTTTCAATGTCCCAATTTAGTCGACTGACTGAAAGAATAACTAAACGTGATTGTCTCCATACAAAACGCATGATTTCAATCAACTTAGCCAGTTTTAGTTGTGTTTCACTACAGTTACATACAACTGAGTGACTGTTAGTCATTTTATTTGCACACGGGTATCGATTTAGAATTGATTGAATTATTAATTTTGTAGTGAATAGCAAAAAGTCACATTGAAATGGCATCCAGCAGTGTAATAACATATAAGTTCTAATTAGTTCCGAAGAAAATTATTGATTCTGTGGAATAACGTTTATTATTGAGCGTAAAATAGGAACAAGTGTGATTGATAAAACTAGAATCAAATATTATGGAATGAAATCGCTGCATATGCCAAATCATTGCCAACTAAGCTCAACCGATATCGTGCAACGAAATCGAAAGGGCCAAAATTACTCAGGCGGCTCATTTCAACATTGAATTTCCTCTCCATTTAATTCATTTGTTATCACGGAGGACGGTAGTCCGACCAGTGACGCTCCATATACTGTGCATTTTTAGCCACAATGTCAAAAAATGCCAATTTTTGCGTCACTGGTATATATACAGCTAATATGCTATTTTCGCAGGACGGTACTTGGGCCCCGGAGTGCCAGGGGCCGTTTGAAAGGCCTTGGCCCAAATAGCCGAAAACGCCATACCACACTGGCCAAAAAGCCTGTCTGCTCAAAAATACCTTGCTCCGTAAATTAGCCCCAATTTTCACCCCCTCCCCCTCACAGGGGGTGTCGGAGGGGGGATGTGGAGGTGTCCAAAAAATGTTGCACATCCCCACCTATCCAACGCCGGTCCAAACTCCCCGATCGGTTTACAAACAAAAAAGTTATGGGCATTTTTAGTAAGTACTTGGTTTTCCAGAAGTGAAGCATTTCGTGCGTCCGTCTGTCCACTTTTTGACCCCCCCAAACTTCCCGTGCCACTATGCCTATGTTGTAGCTGGCGTGGGGTCACGTTGAAATCCACCGTCAAAATGACTCTCTGCATTGGGAGAAAATTTGCTATAGCTCTTGGCCCCAAAACATCTCCGACTTTTACAAACGTCGATTTCTCAGCCCAGAGCAACGAAGACATCAATCTGGCAAAACTAGTTGGTAGCCATTTGGGGAGACCTTCAAAACATTCCATACACACATGGCCACTTTCACGTCATTTAAAAGAGAAAAGTCGATTTTTATGAAAAATCGATCCCCTTAAATTTCACACAAATGGCGATTACTCAAAATTGGCCCAAGAGTTTTCAACCAAAAACTGAGCGTTTGTAGCCGGCATCCATACAAACAAAACAGCATATGCCACATATCCGGGAAAATTCGTATTTCGAAGTTTTGGGCATAGGCAATTCATCAATGAACGGAAATTGTACAAAGAGTCGCATTCTACGATGAAATTGCTGCCAAAAATACGCTCTACTGGCTGAAAAAGGCTCACGAAAGACCATATCTGCTCAATTTTCGACGATCAATCGATTAAAAGTGGTCCCAATGCGATCTGAGGCCATTTCATGGTCGAAAAATAGGTCGGATTGAAGTGAATTTTTCAACTTGCTCTATTTTCACTGAAAATAACATTTTTGTTCGGAAAACACGTGAAATAGACCTCTGACGACATTTTGTCCTTAGAGAACTGCTATTTTTTTCGTGAAAATAATGGGAGTCTACCAACATTTGAATATCCATTTCGTTGTCATTTTGGTCATAAATCGGTATTTTTACATCTGAATGTATGAAATTGAACTTTTGTTCGGGGGATACATAAAAAATGCACTTTCCAGAGCTTTGGTGTACGCTCTTACAGTGATTT
>NW_022595245.1:7571903-7592051 GCF_009176505.1 Sitodiplosis mosellana
AGGAGCGTCACTCATTTTTAACCCCGTCAAGAGGTTTTTCTTCTGATCATTACATTTCCATATTTGTTGTACTAAGTACATTGAATAAAATTCGCGATTGTGAAATAAATTTGTAATCGCAATTATAAAAATACAATATCGCCCAATTCATACGTCAAAGCGAAGGGGGAATAACTTGATTATTTTTTTGGACTCCAAGTGAACATTAATAGAATTTGTTGCTAATTAAATGTTCGGGTAATTCCAATTATAAACTTACTTGTTGATAACATTTTTTCTCAAAACAGGTTTTTTTTCATCGTCTATGTGAAATAAATTGGATTATTGGCTTTCCGCGAGATTTTGATTATACATTTATTCCTCATTTGATTCGGCCATTTTAATTATTCTTTCATGAATTTCATTTCCGATTGAAGTATATATGCCGAGTGACTCGGCCCGAGTATAGACTTGCATTTATTACTATATATGAGACGTATGCTTGTGAAGTAGAAAAATAGACATAAATAGGCTTCATGCTTCGATCATAATTCAATTGATTTTCATTTTGAGCAAAAATTGATTGTTGATACCTCGCCAATTTTTCATTATTTCATGAAGATTGATAAGAATAATACACGACGTGTAATTGTCGCTTGCAATAAATCTCAATTAATCTTCGATTTTTTCTATATATTGCATGTAACTTAATCTTAGATTGAAGAAAAGAACCACAAATGCAACAACCACAACTCGAGAGATTCCATTGAAAACTAAAATCTAATGAAAAAAAATGTATCATTCACTTTCATGCAGCGAACAGTTTTGCTGCGTTATCCGATTGAATGCGAAATATAGTTATGAAATATAATCTTTCCATTCATATATTTATGCACTTTTTGCTGACAGCTGACAATCATTCATTTTCTGGTATTCGAAAATTGTGCGTCAGTTGAATGCGATCAAACCGAGACGATGACTAAAAATCTGTTTCAATTCATTAAAAGTTCATCCATGTTAAAAACAAGACATAACAAATGGTTAATCCTTGATTTTAAAAGCATAATGAATATTTGTATTCTCATTTATTCGTATTTTGAGCAATGTTCAGCATTCTAAACAGTGATTCTTCTTAAAAACGAATTGAGTGCTACGAAAAAAGAAAAAAAAACCGTCTTGTCTGACCATAAATTTTATGTTCTTGCACTGATAATGAGATTGTTATGGCCCAATTCGACGATTGTGAGAGTGAGGAGTAAAAACAACTCGTAAATCATTTGACATATTCCGGTATCAACTTCATCGATGTGCGTCCGTGGCGGATGTTTATGTTTCGCCTCGATGGACGATCGGACAAAATACTTTTAAGAATAGTTACTTAATATTTGTTTACCGGTGAATTCTCATATTTCATGCCATTTGTTGGACAGTGAAACAAGTAAAATGCACAACAATACCAGAAAAAAAATATCATGTAGAACAAGCGACAGACTCAGAGCAACACAATGACAAACATCATGTTCTGTGAGTGACAAAATGTTACGGGATAAAAACGAAGCAAAAAACACTAGATAGAAATGCTATAAATGCTGAAGATTATACAAATGAACTATGCACCGAAGATTGAACACTTTGAATGTTAATTATCATTTCGTTGAAAACCAGATCAAAGTTCACTTTTTTATTTCTCATATCGAAACGATACGAAGGCAGTTCGTGTTTCTTTTCCACAGAAACAAACGACGGTTTAATTTTGAACAGTCAGTATGTCGAATACGCATGGCTGTCAAATGTCGTTAGAACTGTATTGTGACGTGCTAGTTTCGTTGTGTGTTTGTTGTTTTGTTAGCCCAGTGGCTAAGCGCGGTGAGAGAATAAGAGAGTATCGCTGATGCGGCTTCTGTTCATCACATTAATGAAATCAATCGAACGGAATTGTGTTCAACTGCAAGCGCCTGTATAGTACACAAAGAATCGAATGCATAGACCGTCCTTGTCTCTCACACTTCACAGAATTTCGCCCATACATCGAGCACGCCACGACTCGAGAGCAGCAGCACACACAATGTTTATGTGTTGAATGACTTTAAATTTAAAACAGTTGATAACAACCGAAACGGACGAAAGCGTCGTAAGACGAAAGAATAAGACGGAACGAGCGCTACGAGACTGCGACTGAAGAATACCGAATGAAAAAAAAAGAAGATCTGAATACGAGTACACCAAACAACGAGCAATAAAATTTATGAAGTGTCTGATTAGTGTGATTCGACTAGCACATGCGATAAGATCCCCGTAGTCATTACTCGGACTGTGGTTGTGCTGAATCGTTGGGCCAATAATTGTTTCCCTCATTGTTTGTACAAATCTATTCGGACTCCCGAAAAAAAATACAGCAATCGGTACATACGTATTTGTTTTTGTTTCGCGCACAGTGTGCAATTATTTGCTGTCACCGTAGTTCATGGTTTATTGGTAAAATTTACGTGTCGAGGAGTGTAAATATTTGGAGAATTGCTGCTTTTCAGTTTTTTTTTTTTCATTGTTCGCCGTGTTTTCAATTTTCAACAATTTGGTCATCTATGCCACTTCGAGGGTCTCGCAACCACGTGTCGTTTTCGTGCATTTTTAAAGTGCACACTTGAAACGATCTCAACCTATTTCGCTAGCGTGTTTTCGTCTCTTTTTTTTCGTCCGTGTTTTGTTTATGTGCTGTGGTGGTGATATTTAAAGTTTTTTGATTGACATTAAAATCAATAATCAAGCCTAATTTTGGGTATTGGAATACTATAAATAAAGAAAAACGGTTTGTAAATTGACACATCAATATTTTTAATTAGCATCAAATTAAGACAAATGAACAAAAGAAGAAAAAAATGTGCAACTCTTTTCATTTTCTCAGAATTATTTACTTTATGTATGCGGTCGTTTGACGCAAAATGACGCCTCAAATGTTCATTATCGATCAAGTGGACTATCGTGATTAATTGCGACAGAAGACTCGATGAGTAAATATTATTTATTAAAGTCGTCAATAAAAATAGCTGTGCACATCGTTCGATATTGCTCAATCCACTGGCAAAAACAGATTTAGCATTTAATTTCTGGAAGTATTTAATCAATGAGAAATTAAATGCTGCGAACTAACAATCAGAATTGATTTAAACATTCGATTGCATTCATTAAAAAGAAAACAGGAAAAAAATGTATGATCTCATTGTCTGTCTATTCGATTCAATCGTCTTTTGACATTTGCCCAATGCCGAGAACTCTTTTTTCACAGTGATGCACCAATAAAAAAAAATCAGTGAGAATGGATCGTGCATATGTTTCTGTGCTACGCACATTGAGAAATAAATAAATTCGGTTTCGTTTATCACGACAATATTCCCAACGATTACCCAAAAATATTATGGTTCGATATTTGTTATCAGGCTACCACAATGATAGCAGTCTGACCGATTTAGAAGCAACAACAAAATAATTGGTAAACTATCGTTCTGATTAGATTTGAATGGGAGCAAAAGTGCAAGTACACAGACACTCGATAATAACGCAACAAATTGAATTTCATTGAGCATGACTATCGGATTGATAGTTTTGATATGTTCTGCGGCAATTTTTTGAATAGAGAGGCTTAAAATATATGAACTTTATGGTATGACTTCTTCAATTATTTTAATTTGTGAACAGTATAAATATGGACACAATCGTTACATTCCCCTTTTTTAATCGTTGTTCTTCATGTTTCTCAGAAATTTCATTTAAAAAATATGTATCAGTCTAGTTGTCAGTTGCATTTCGGACACTCCATTGAAATTAAACTGATTAACAACTTTTTTGACCTCACTGAGTGCGCAAACAGATTCTAATGGAATTATGAGCAAACATTATCGCCAAATTTTGGCTAGAACTTTGCTTTTTCTTTCGTCCGATGTCTATATTTGCATATTGTTGATCACATCATTTATTTGCAGTTGTTTTGACTCTAGAATGACGCTTTGGCCCATATCTGCCTCATAAATTAAAACACATTTCATAAGATCATAAAATCATAAAGAAGGACAGTAAAAATTCTATAAAAAAATCAATAAAAGTTACATAAAAATGGACGAATCTCACGGGAAATGAGTATAAAATTGGAAAATTAGCATAAACCGTTCAATAAATATGGTTGTTTATTGGTATTTTTGATGCAGAGCGTATTAAACATTGTGTGTGCCTAAGGGAGAGACACGAAACTTAATGAGTAAAATTAGAACATTATTCAACGATAATAGGAAAAATAGAAGAAATTAGTGAGTTTGGTTTGCCAATGTTAACGCTTATGGACATATTATTTATTGTTTACAAAATAGTCCCGTTAGGTCTTCCATTGGCGTTGTATTGACAGTGTAATACGCTCTGCAAGCGATTTTACTAGAAATAATAGCACAATATTAGCACTTTTGCACCAAAACTAGAGAAATTAGAGGACATAAAGCAAAAAATACATAAAATTGAGTGTAACTAGACTCTAATAGAATTCGTGTCTCGCTCCTAGGTGTGTGCTGCTCTTATTTTATTTGCGTAGTTTGCTAGCGGGAGAAAAAAAAATTTGTTGTCAGACTGCGTAGTTTGCGATCAATTTATAACATTTTCAACAATAGAAGCTAGACTAAAATGTATCATTATTCCAATGATCTGGCTCAAAATTCATCATATGATCGTCAATGTAGACAACATATAAACTGAAACCAGTTCCGGCATTTAAAAAGTGAAAACGGTGTCTCTCTTATTTGCACATATTTATCATGTACAAGATAAACAACAATATAAAACCAATCCCCATTAAACTCATGCCTGATTTGTTTGTGGCTTTTCTTGTTTTTCGTTGTTGTTGTTTTGAAATATTTTGGGGTTTTTGTGCTTAAATATTATAATTCCGTTTGAACGACGACATCCGTTTAAAACGAAAATAGCTTAAAAAAAGATTCAATAGCAAGATTCTACTTGCTCGAAAACCTTTGATGCGAACAAAAGCCACAGCCAGACACAAAATTTGCGTTGCGACTGTTACATAGAAAACAGTTAATTTATTTATTTCGCCATTTAATCGCAGACTGAATATTATTCATGCAATTTAAACAAACAACCTGGCCACCAGTCCCAAGTGACTTCCGAATGACATACAGTAGCAAAAAAATATTTTACCGTAGCAAAAATTAGTATATGAACGATTAATCGGAAGTCGCCGATATAATTTATCAATTAATTATTCAAACAAAGAGAGAGCGAAAAAGGCAGTGATAGCTTCTTCAGATTGAGGAGAACCAAAGTCAATTGACTCTTCACAAAGTATACAGTGTCGTTTGTTCTCTTACTCACATTCGAAAGCCTTTTAAGCGTGAGCCATATTTGTTTTTCTTGCATCAAAAAAGCAACTGACCGACAACTCATTTGACCTTCGACGATTTTGTGACACCTTTTTTTTCTCTCTGTGTTTCAATCTAAAATGTATTTCATTTCAACGAAACCAAAGTAAAATTGTTCAAACTCTTCACACCGCTCGACTAAGCAGAGTGATTAATTTTGTGTATAATTTAAACGAATGACTTGAACTACCGGTAAATCCCTGTACAAAAAAAAAATCAATAGACAATTTGGAATTTTGCACGACGACATTAAACCTGTTCCGGGATTTCTCATGAATGAATTAATTTGGGTGGGAACTCGAAATGACACTACAGAATGGGACATAGAACAGAAAGTGAAACTCGCTTGATTTTGGTAAACATTATAACAATGTTGCAATACAACATTGGTGTCACTTTTGATTAATACATCGTTGAGCTGTCTATCATAGGATACTTATCAAATATAAATTTTATGAGGAATGTCACTAGGTCTTTGTCCGTTTCGGGTTGCTCCAGAATATAAAAATGTAACGAATCATTCACACACACAAGTTGGCAAATTTAATTAAATGAAAACAAAGAAAAACATGCAAAAAAGCGAACAAGTGGTTCGCATATATATTTTTTGAGCATGTAAGAAATATACGCATAAATTAATCAAAAGAAGCAAAAACACACAGTAGCGTCGTCGTCGTCGTCGTTGTTGTTGTCGAACATGAAAAGGTCATACAGGTTAATTGAGACTTATTACTTTGAATGAATTCAGTCAATCATTTCAAATCGAATTAGTTGACGAAAAAATTAAGCCTGAACATTGCCTGAACTAATTTCGGCCTTATTCAACATTTTATATTTGATTTGCGATTAAATTAATTACTCATCTCTAAATTGCTCAACATGCATGCTAATTGTTGGCGTTATATGTTATGAAATACAATTTTTCTAGTAATAACAATTGCATTGTTGAATAATCAACAACTTCAAAGTAAAACGTGTGCAACTGAAATAAACGTTGTTTGTTCGACATTTCATTTATTTCGCAGATATAAGTTTAATTCTTGAGTTCAGCTGACCGATAAGAATGCATTTCGTGAACCGACAATGTGTGTTCACATGCCTTGGTGTTGGGCTCGTGAGTCTCGGTATTATCTTGACAGTATTCTGGATGGACATTTTTCGTACTATATTAGCGACGGTAAGTGGTGATTTCTAATCGATTGCAATAAAAATAAAAATCGAAATCTTATCGACACACTTTATCTCACTTTATATATTATATCTGTTGTTGTTTTTTTCTCTTCTCCTTTCAATAGGAATTGGCACTAAGACCAAACTCAAAGAGTTATCAAATGTGGAAAAATTCACCGTTGGCGCTAAACTTTGATATTTATTTGTACAATTGGACCAATCCGTGTAATTTAACGGCGGATGATTATGAAAAACCGATTCTCGATCAAATCGGCCCGTACCGATTCCGTGAGAAAACGATGAAAACAAAGGTTAAATGGCATCCAAGCAATTCAACGATCAGTTATCGACGAAAGAGTGTATATTATTTTGTTGAGGAAGAGAGTGCTGGACGACTTGATGATAAAATCATAACAATAAATGCAGTTGCTTTGGTAAGTGACCTTCATTGTTCATCATTACGATGCTCTTGATTCACACACTTTAGGTAAAACGCCTGTCAAATTAATATGCCAAATGAATTGTCTGTCTTTATGTACATAGTCAGCGGCACACACAGCCCGCGATTGGAGTTATGTAATGCAAAAGCAAGTGTCAATGGGCTTGAACTTGTACAACCAACATTCGTTTATCGTGAAAGAAGCTCGTGAATTGCTATTCGATGGCTATGAAGAGGATTTAATTAACATGGCAAATGAGATGTCCAAATTTGGTGCATTGAAATTAAACATTCCGTATGATCGTTTTGGGTGGATGTATGGTGTAAGTTGAACCAGTTTACAATGATAATTAAATTAATCGGATTTCATTTGTAATAATATAAATTATGCTTTTTTTTTCTTGCAAATGCAGAGAAATGAGAGTGAAGACTTGGCTGGTCATTTCAATATCAAGACCGGTCAAGATGACATTATGGAGTTGGGTGTGACGAAAACATGGAATTATCAACCAGAAACACCATACTATCCAAGTCCATGCAATGAAGTTCGCGGCAGCGGTGGTGAATTCTATCCACCGGGACAGACAAAAGATCAACCATTAACATTTTTCAATGGCGAACTATGTCGTTATCTTGATCTGTACTATACCGAAGAACAAGAGATTAACGGATTAAAAGTGAATAAATATGCGGCAACGGAACGATCAGTCGACAATGGCACCAAGTACAGTGAATACAAATGCTTTTCGCATGGCGAAAGTCTTCCATCCGGTGTAATGAATGTATCGGCCTGCCGTTATGGTGCACCCGTGTTTGTATCATTCCCACATTTCCATGCGGCCGATCCATACTACTTGCAATTCGTTGACGGATTAAAACCAAACAAGAGTCAACATGAGTTTTATATTGCAATGGAAGCAGATACCGGAATCCCAGTGGTATGGAATGCGTTTGTTTAAAATGAGAAATTCTCTTCAACTTTTCGACATTAACACACTTTGTTTTTTCTCTCCTTTTCTGTTCAACAGGAAGTGGCTGCCCGGCTACAAGTCAATGTAATGGTCCGACAATATTCGAATATCGCACTGTTCCAAGAGGCGCCAACGATATTCTTCCCAGCACTATGGTTCGAGCAAAAAGTTCGCATTCCTAGAGAAATGACCGACGAACTGATGATCGCCGCTTCGATGCCAATGATCGGATACATTTGCATCGGTGTACTTATTGCCATCGGATTGATTCTGCTAATGTTTGCTGCCTGTCAACGAATTCGCCAACGAAGTATCACAAAAAATACGTTGCACAAAGAGGAATTGGCCATCAAAAATGGAATTCCAAATGAGAAACTCAATCGAAATATCATCGAAGCCGAACAATCACCATTGATGAAAGATAAAAAAATGCCGGAAAATTTTGTTATAAAACCAATCCATTATCCACATATACCCATAGCTCCGTTAGCTTTGCCAGACACCGACTTTGAATTGAATTCAATCACAAAAAATCATTAGTTTTGAGATATTAATACATTTAGTTGTTAATAAAAATGAATGTAGCTATAAAATAGGGCCATTTCAAATTGAATCATGAATTGGAATTGATTCAGAAGACGTTCGTAGCCAAGTGCGATTTCACGATAATTCTCTTGATATTACACAATTATCGGACAGATTTCGGTTTTTGTCTGTTGACAGATTTTTTTTATAGAGAATTTTGTTTCCATTGATATCGGTTGCGAACCACGACGATCGGCAACAGAAGCTAAGGCATTTAAAATAAATAAATTTGTAATACTTCCAAAGCAGGTTCTGTTATCATAGCAAATACGTCTAGAGATTAGGCTACAACCTAACGAGTAATTAAGTAATTTTCATCTTTTTCTATGTTGCGCTAATTGTTTTGATTCCCGTTCGGAAAAAAAACGACTTTGAGACAGATAAATAAATCTAATTGTGTGCCAAATGCAAAACATTTCCTTGTTAATCTTTTTTTCTATATGTTTGAATAGGTTGGTTTCATGATGCGGACGCATTTTTGTGACAGCTTTTGGACTCATAAAAATTACAATTTCCAATACAAACCGACCAACATTGTTGCTATTTCGAATGCAGTTTTTTTTTTTGTTGCTAATATAATTAATGGCACAAATTACATTGTTCTCGTCATAAAATAATTTGCCTTTGAGAAGCAGTATTGAATGCGCCACGTTCTGGGAAGTTTCAACACATTTTCGAACGAAGGTCAATTCACAGAGAGAAAAGAAATGTGTTTTTGTCGGTGAATGATGTTTATCAGTGCATCTTCGTTCGTAAAGCTGTGTACGTTGCATTAGAAGACGAAGCATAAGTTATACGAAATTTGTGTTGTTGAACACACGAATTTTTGGTCCACCCATACAACCATAGCATACATACACAATGCATGCTGTTGAGTATAAGGCAGACGCATCTACAGCAAATGTGAGAGAGTCGTTCCGACAAAACAAAAAAACAACCGAATTCAGTCGATTTCGTGCGTTTTTACTGCGGCACCAAAAGACCGATGAAGTTATGTGCTCCTGGTACGTTCACATTGATAACATTTCGTTGTAGCCGTTGACGTCACAAGGAAAAAGTACAACGACGGTCGACGGTCGACGACGACGTCAATGCATAACAAACTAACATAGAACTTTCGTTTGGTTGTTGTGTTCAAACTATGTGTTATTGCTGCTCATACTGCTGTCCGCCAATGCTTCGGCGAATGCATTAGTTTCATTCCACTGAATCGAATCTCTCGCTCTCGCTCTACTCATATTTTTTTTCATCGTTATTCCACTTCCATCCACAAAACTAACGAAATTGAATGGTATGCGCGGTAATAGTTTTCGAACCAAAGCAAAGCAAGACAACCACTTACAATGGTTTGAATGTTACGATGGACGAACCCTCCGCCTGATTCAATTGTTCGTTTTGTACAGCGCAAAACAAAATGTGAATGTTTTGAAGCCAAGCAATCATACTCTTGCTCTGCTTACGCTCATATACACGAACAGCTTTGAGATAGTAGTAAAACTAAAAAGGAAGTTCCACTCGACAAACTACACGCAGACGAACACAAATACACGCAATAGACGATGGATATGTTGTCGATGGAGGACTTTCATACATACACACATGTGTGTAAGTGGATAAATACGAACGTAACGTATACCGAAAAGAAAGAGAAAATTTCGGTTTGTACTATGGTTTTGACGGTCTTTTGACTGATCTCGTCTCGCTGCGGTTCGGCATTCACTTCGCTACTGCTTCTGAACGCCTGGCTCAGCTCTAATTAATATGTACGCTTTGTGTTCTTAAAAACATGCAAAATTTTTAGGATTTTCGTGCCATTTTACGATTTTTTTTTCGAAAAATAAAAATATCCAAAGAAATCTCTCCATACAAACGATCATTTTGACGTATGTTCGAAGCAGGAGTTTTCATTTTACTCGCAACGAACGAACAGAGAGAGCTGGTATATTTGCGTGCGTGTACGAACTTTTGGTTTTTATAATGGGATAATTTTTTCGCAAGGGAAGCTTTGAATTAAAAATCACTCACACACATACTCCGGTTCCGTGTGACTGAAATATTTTACGGGCATTGACTTTAGTAGAAAATGGAAAACGATCTGAATATATGACATTCTATGAACATTGAACACTCAATGTGATACAAAGCCACTCGGTAGAGTGAAATTCTCTCGTGTTTTTGTTATGTAACGCTGAAGTAGTTAAGTACAGATGAACGCAGCTCGTACTCCATATTTGAATACAAAGAAAGCATTTCTCTTTCATTCGTATACATGACTGTGAAAGGTCTCAACTCACGTACCGCTCAACTCACACATAGTTTCTCCCCTCATCGTGCATATATGCCATGTGTATAGTCGAATATACACTCCGTTTCATATATCACAGGGTGATACTATTCGCCGACACGCATTTCATTCAGACGAACAGAACCAAACAAACAGAATGTAATGTAAAAAATCAAGCCAAAGAACTAGACAAATATAAACAACCGTGTCTGCGCGTATGTTCGGTTCTATATCACCAGATTACTAACTAAGATTGTATATTAGAAAAAGCAGAATTTCAGCTATATTCTCAAGCGATACTCACCAATGCATTTTCTCCTCTAAATAGAATAATAATTAACTGAAAAGAAAGAAAAGACAATAGTTTTTTTCGTAGCGAACTACATCGCATGAGATTTATTTGCTTTTCGTGTTGCTTATAATTCGCAAATGCAATTTATGGCAAAATGTTGCATGTCAAATGTTACAACATCAATTTAAAACAGAACATGTGATTCCACAAAGAAGTGCCTTCTTAATAGTGCCTTCAAAAAGTATATACAATTATATAAAAATTGTATATGTCCATACATAAATTTTTGGAAAGCCGGTCGAATTATTATGTTGGACCCATAATATGACCGGCACTTATGAACGATCGAATAAAATCAATCTTCAGCTATTGCATTTTTCGTGTAAAATGCCTTGTTAGCCGAATCATGCAAAAAATGTAAAAAACAGCATTTTTCGCAAAAATCCAAATATGTACTATGTTTCGTCGCCACAATACATCATTTGTGCAGTATATAGCATCTCAAGAAATCGATGTTAAATGTGCATATTTTGATGCGTTCCAACATTCATTTCTATTGATCTGGAATAACCTGCACAGAGTCGATATTATACGTTCACATCATTTCTTCCAGAAAATTCCCAAGCGAATATTCTATGTGGTTTCTGCGATGATGGTTCACTCAAATGCGTTCATAGTCGTCCAAATGCTATTAGAAAAGAAGGAGTAAATATTCACATTGTATCAAATCTATATTCTCTGTCAATTTTCAAGAAAACAGAAAGTAAATTGCCTTACATTTTTGTGTGCAAATGTTTTAATGAGCTCAACAAAAATTATTTGTGCGACCGCACTCGACTGATGTATAATAGCAACTAAACGATTGATTTTCATCTTTCATCTCTCATCTCTCATCCCCTGAGCATCTGTAGCTGCGCAGATGCTACGATAGCTTGAACGTGTGCACATTGATTGAACATTTTATACGAATCGGATAAATTCTCTTTTTGTATGCTTCCCTAAAGTATGGATCAACGCGGCTTGTACTCCATTTAAATACCGAATTGAATTGAAAAAAAAGTGACGCACTAAACTCGCTCTTTCTCTTTTGCTTTCCGCTCAGTGTGTTTGTATTCAAAATGTACGGCAAACACTGCGCTTCAAATATCAGAGGGTACAATACACACAGTCAGCACGGCATTTCGTCCTTCAACGAACAAGATGTGAAGCGAAACCAGCGAACAGATGGATAAAACTCAGGCAACATGAGATAGATATACGTGTATAATAATAGAATGACTATATACTGCGTCGATGTTGGTTTCATGTTTGATGTCGTTTTCTGCACACAAATGCCACCCCAAATAGCATTGAGAAAATGCTGCTTCGGATATGAGTTAGTTTTTTCCACACATACCTACTTCTTCTTCTTCTATTTCGGTGTGCTACATTTGAACATGGATTGTAGGCTCTGACAAAATGTAGATACGCTCTGGTTGCTGAATATTTTCTATGCGATGCTTTTTTCAATTGTGTGTATGTTTCCAATGAAAAAGCATCTTCCATGTAATTCTGTACGACGATAGCTCGTAGATAGAAACCCGAATATCGCACGCCTGCGTTGACGAGTCCTTTCGTTACAATAGAAAGTTATGGTATGCAATAAGCAAAACCCATGCATTTGCACTTTAAACCGAAAACTGTGTACCAGCCATTTAAAGTGTGGGATGTGCGTTGGTTTCGGGGAAACTGCTTTTAAACCATTTCGGAGGGTTTATGTTTTTAAAATGCATATTTTTCACAGGTAGATTTTTCTCCTTTTCCAATTTCAACGCGTCCCTTATGAATAATTCGTAATAAAAATTATTTTTTCGGATGGTTTGCCGCTCATTACTCAAGATACTTACATAAATTCTTCGTGCACATTGCATCCATTGCCTGGTGCATTTTAATGTTAATTTGGTTTCATGGGCTTTCTCACTGACAAAAGAGAGAGAGAGGGAGAGAGAGAGAGAAACACACACACACAATGCGACATTCGTGAATGCTCAGCTCGTTCATCAGAACATCTGCACGAAGAGGGAAATACGGACAATTAATTCATGCTTTGTATGTGATGCAAAGCCAAACGCATGTTTTGGGACGAAGGAAAGAGCAAGAGAGCATATGACGCTAATCGTAAACATAACATACCCGCTTTTTTCTCTTCGTCTTTATTACATGAACAATTTACTTTGGTTCCTGTTTGAAAAAGAGCCTTTTTTCAAGCCGAAATTCAACAACAATTCATTTTATTTGACAAATTGTTTTCCTTTTTCAGTGTTTTAGCGGGTCGAAACCACGTTTTCTGAAAATAGGTTTTACGAGAAAATGCACCAAAATTGCCGAGAATCACACAAATCAGAGAAAATTCATATAAAAAATTAAGACAAGCTAAGAAAAACTAAAAAAAAAATAAAGAAAATGGATGAAAAATGGACGAGCATGAATCCAAAATGTCGAAAATATCGAGAGAGAGAGAGAGAGAAAAAAACGATGGAAATGAAGAAAATGATACAAATGAAAACAAACATTAAGTCCGAAAATGAAATCATAACAAAAAAAGTTGCATATTTTGACAATTTCTTTATTTCAATTTACATTATAAAAGTAAAATTATCCATTTAAAATAAGGAAAAATCAAAATTAAAATAGTAATTTTCTCAATTTTGTTTTGTTTGTTTTTTTTTCATCTCAAAATCGCATTCGCAAAAAAAAACTCTAAGAAAGAAAAAAAAGTCCCATATCATACTACTCATTCGATCAAAATTCATCATCATCAAATACAGCTAATAAATTATGTGTTTTTGTCTTGAAATTTTATTACAGTATAATTGACAATAAATTACACAAAAAAACACATTCTACATGCGGCAACGCGTGCGCAGAGAAAGAAAGAAAAAATTACATGGAAAATTGTTTAAATAGATGTGTGTTTTTCTTTCTTTCTTCATCATCGTCATTTTTTCTATAACACTAGTTGCTTTGAAATGTTGGACAGAGAATCGAAGTGTATGTGGTTTTTCATTTTGTTTGTATGAGCTTACATGTTAGAAAATTCAGGCTTGATGACTGCCTATAAAAATACGTGTGACAGTGAATCAACAATATTGTTACCTAGCGATGGGCATTCACTTAGAAACTATTCGAATGAAAAGCGAACAGGAAAAATTAATGGAAATATAAAACACATGATAAATAAAATGAGAGGAAATCGATGTGTACTCGATGCGAATGTAAAAATTGACTAAAATAAAGGGCAAATCTGTTTCATCATGTAAAAATAGCCCAGATGCAAAAATAGTTTTTAGCTATTTATGGAATTCGTTTACCGCAATGAAACCGCACAAATTTTGATGTGTGTGTTCATGGTATGTTTGGCTTTTGACAACCGACCATCGGATATTATTCCTGTTTTGCCCTGATTCAAATGTGTGTGTGTGTGTGTGTGTGTGTGTGATTGGTTTATTGTCGATGATGAAATTCATAGTTTTTGCTTTTTTGCGTTGGCATTTCCATTTGTTTTTGTTCTTTGTTTTCGGTCAATTTTACGTTCTGAATGACAAATTTTGTGATTGCATTTTCAAAACCATTATCAATATAACAATTTACAATTGGACATTTCGTCATGCGCACCGTGAATTCCAAAGCGAAACTCCGTTTCACTTTATATAAATGCACCAAATTAAATAAAAAATCATATTCTTTTAATGAAAAAAGAGAGAGAGAGACTGATACAAAAAATGAGGTCCATAATGTGTGTGTGTTTTTTTTGTTTTTTTCATTTCATTTTATTTACTGTTTTTTATCTGTATAATATTTATCCATAATTTTTCTTTGTGTTTTTTTTTCCTCGGTCAGTCACTGCAAATCTAAATCAAGTTTATTTCTTTCGTTTTTTTTTCTCTATTTCTTCTTCTAATTTTTTTTGTGTAATATCTATTGATTGATTGGATTTTACATTGATTTTTGTGTGTTGTATAGATTTTTGTTTCTGGGTTGTTTTTTTTCTTTCTTGAAATGTCTTTGAAATACAATGAAATATTTAGCAAATCATACATACAATTATTTGGATTTTTGTTTGTTTTGTTGGGATGCAAATTTCCTTAATAAAATCAGATGATTCGGGGCTGAAATGTTCGTTTATTACTTCATCTTGTGTAAGTATTTTGTTTATTTTTTTATTTATTTTGTTTACTCTCATTATTTATTTAAATTTAAATTTGTTTTACTCTTTTTTCCATTTGTTTACTTTTTAGTTCTCATTTATTTAATTTAACAAAAAAAAAATTGTTGGTTATGTGTTTTTGTGGTTGTTGTTGTTGTTGTTTGTTGTTCATTTTTTTGTGGATTTTTTTTAAAACTTTTTTTGTTGTGTGTAGCTTATTAAAGAATTATAATTACGCTGTCCATGAATCTCTTCACGCATCTTCGTCATCTTCATCACCATCTTCACCCTCTGCAAAAAAAATGGACAAAAACAATGGAAATCGATTAGTATGAGAGATAAAATATGGTTGTTGTGCTCATTGCAACAAAGAGAAAAACGGTTTGAATTGATCAAAGTGTCAATTCACATTTGGACTTTCTTCGATAAAGCAAAAATAAATCAATACGAACCTCCTTCCAAATCGTCCTCATCGTCTTCACCTTCGAGGTCGTCGTCTTCACCATACGGAATGTCTGCGTCGGAAGAAAATGAAACGAATTAGTGAAAATGTTGAAAAGTGCGGGAAAAAGCGAGCCATCGGCTCTGTGTGCAATAATTTCAAAAATCATCAACAATCTTGTGCTTACCTCCTTCATCTCCGTATTCCTCATCTTCGCCTTCAATTTCTTCATCGTCAGCCTCTTCATCGCCGGCATCTTCAGCTTCGGGGGCAGTACCATTTTCATCTTTCTTAGCCTTCTTGGCTTCTGTTGGTTTTTCCTGCAATAAACAAAGAAGACCATTCATTAGACACCAATATTGACACATTTTATTAATTCAGTGATAAACAAAAAAAATGAAGTTTGCTTATTAAGGTAGATCCGGTCGATTTCCCATTACTAAATATTTCAATAAAATTACTTTGCTTATCAGTTGAACTAGTTTGGTTGACGGAATGTGTTCAAACCATCGATTAGTTGATGTCAAGAGTAAAGGAGTAAAGTGATAGATATGATTATGGTCGAAGTGAATAAAGCGTGTCAAATGAATTGATGGCAGTTGGAACAGAGCCTGAGTTGGTGTTTTTATTTTTCATTGAATTTTCCATTTAGGAAGCGTAAATGCCAATGTGAAGTGTTAAATGAAGTGAGTCGAATGTTCGGTTGAAAGCGAAACGGGATTACTGTATATACATAATGTACAGCTCGTATAAATAGAGTCATTGTAGTCGCTGCGCCCGATGCAATCGATGGCAGCAGCGACAGCAACAATAACAGTAGCATTGACAGAAGGGAAAACATCAATACATGGGCAAATCGAGTTATTGCCTCACTATATGAATATTTGATTCGCCATTGCTCGTTGATAGCATTTACACTAGTGAAGAAGAAAAAATCGATTCAAACTATGAAAAATGATTATAAGCACGTCGAATTGCTACTTATGCGTCCAGTAATCTCTTCTCACCCTGCCTTATTCCACGTTTATATTATTAATGCTTTCGAATCTGACCTACTGATTGGCAGGATTTTCACACCTACTCGATTCCATTTCCAAAAAGAGACAAAACGAAAAATTCGACCCAAAATTGGAGCATTTTGATTTGTGAGCGTAAGAATGCTTAGCGCGCATGAACCCATCTTATTATGGGTTTCTATGGAATTGTGGTTCAATCAAATTATTTAGGTGAAATTTTTGGAAAAAAAAATTTACTCTGGTTAATACGGAAAAAAACCACGGCAATCAATTTTCAGTTATAAAAAAACAATGCATGAAATGAAAAGCCCTTCATTGAAAATGAGCCGATGAAAAACGACTAGAAAAAAATATCGAACCCCATTCAGCACGATCAAATAGAGGGAACAAGCACGTATCGCATACGATGCGAGGGAAACGAAAATATGAGCCCGTAAATTATTCGAATGAATAAAACTCGTTACAAATGTTGTTCACAAGCGCAAAGAGAGAGAGAGAGCATGTGTTTGACGCCAAGCGATGAATTTCGATATGGTTAAAAGGCGAGTAGTCGCATCGAAAATGCGGCATCGGCTCACCAATCACATTCATTCGATGGAAACACTACATGCACACAGACCGACCGACACACACACGCGCGCTACTCGAGAACGCCGCATGTGTGCGGAATCGACAGTGATTCAGTGACATGCTTGTTTCGGTTCGACCGCTAACTCAGCATTTCAGCACAACTACAAGCGCACGCACGCCGACTGATGCCGTGTACGCTTGGTTGTGTCGAATGTGTGAGCGTGTATGAGACAACCAATTGACGTTTTATTTTGTGTGCGTTTTTTTTCATTTACTTTTCTAGAAAATATTGCTTGATTCAGATTGCGGTATGATGTTTGGCTTTTCAATTGTAACGAAACAAACGAAGATTGAATTTATTTTTTTTTACTAAACATACAAATACACTTCTCCATCAATATCTATTTCATTTTCCTCTCTGACTGATTTCTTTAATGCTTCGGAAACGTCTTTGGTTCCTCAGTTTTGCATTTGAAACAACAACGGAAAAAACTCGCACACCGAGCTCTGGTTGAAACGAGCATTTGCTGAGCTTTTGCTATGCCCTGATATGTTTCAGTATAATACTTAATACACTGTCGTGTTTGTTTGTTCATTGTTATCTGATGATTGTTTTTTTTCTCTCTCTCTCTCCAATTTATATATGGCATTTCTGTGTGAGAAGTGTACAAAATAATTGTGAAGCTTTGCGGTGCTCAAGTAGAAAGCAACAACAACTAAATCACACACATGAACAAGAAATGTTGATGATTTATTTTGGAAGTGGAGCACAAAATATAGCCATAAGTACATGTTTAAAAAATAATCTTTTCGAAAATGAAACAAACACACACTCAATGGTGTTGGAAATGATTTGTCGGAAAGTTGCTATCATTAATCCGTTCTGTTCGCCGTCGAATTCGATGCACATGATTTGGTGTGCGCGAGCACGGCGTACACCGTTGATAACGATAAAATTGTGAATATGCCATGAAATGGCATAAAATCGAGTTCTATTTTTTGATACCGAACAACGGCAAAAAGTGCCATGAGCGAAAGAGAGGGAGAAAAAAAACAACAGCGGCAGGCGAACATTTAATGATTCTACAAGTGCACTGAAATGTGTTTGCATTTTTATTAGCAGAGAGTAGCAGCCGCCATGTGGTCACACACTTGACTTACAGAGTCAACGCGCGCACGCTTTGCTTATTCCATTTCGAATTATTTTTTTTTCTTTCAACTGCTTCTTCGGTTCAAAACAGCGAAAATGTGCAAATGAAACAGACACCCGAACATCGTCGTGCCACAGTGCTATAGCTGAGACATACAATCAGCTCAATTCCGAGCGCTGTAATGACGTGAATTTTGCGTGTTGATGAGTATTACTTTGTTTTCTCTCTCTCTTTCTTTGCGTTCAACAGTTTCATTTTTTTTTTTGGATTATTCTAGGGGCCTCTGAGTATCGTGTTCATTCAGTTTACGATTTTTTTTTCTTCTGCGTTTTATTTTGTGTTTCGTTCGTTTTCGTTTGCATTTTCAATTTCAGTTGTTATTTCCATTCGTCACCTTTTTTTCGTGAGTGTTAAGCCGACTTGCGAACGCTTGCGATTTAAATTCAAAAAAGGTGCTCAAATATCATGAGAAGCTTATCGATGCGAAACGATTCATTCACTGACTTTCAACTAAAAATGAGCATAAAATGCAATTTTACTTGATGGTAATGGTGGAATTTTGATGGATATTCTTTTGGGCCGAAACATCCATATATTTAGAAAACTTTCCTCAAAGCACACCATACTTTGTGTGTATGTGTGTGTGTGTGCGTTCCATTGTTGCCGGCCCCAAAAGCCAAGCACATTTTTAGGCGGCAAAAAAAGTCATGTATGAGTCTTGCGCGTTTGTTCACAACGAAGATGATAACTTTTGCGTTTCAAATGTGTATTCCGTCTTTCTTTCCTTTTCTCTTTCTTTTTCTGAATTTTGTTTTGTTTTCACCTTCGCTCACGAGGTGTGAGTTATATTTTGCTTGTTTGCTAAAGATGAATAGCCGCAACAATGTGTTCTTTTCGCTTTTGAAAAAAAAGAAAAGAGAAGAAAAAATACCGTCCAGAACGATTTTTTTTTCGACGCGTTTATGATTTTATGATGGGTTCCATTGGCGTTAAAATTTCTCTATCATATCCGGACTTGATTCATTTGTACGAGAATTCAGACGAGAAACGTAGAAAGACGAACACCAAAATAGATTTAAAGTGTATTGCGTTGCGGCCATTGGCTTGATAAATACGATTGTGTCGTCTTCGTCATCATCATCATCGTAGTTGTCGCCGTTGTCGTTATTGTTTCTTTTGCCCGTCAGTTAAGTCAATAGTGTGGCCTTTTGAAACAACACCAACAGCACCAGCAACAAAACAGAAACACGAGCGAAAAGAACAAGAGGGAAAATGGCCAGCATTAAGAATTCAAATTAAGATACACACAGAGAATGACAATATACTGTCCGTATTGAGCAAAGCGAACGAATGAGCGGGCGAGAAATGTGCCGACCGAATGGATTACAGAGAGAGAGAGAGAGCGTAGAAGGCTATGAAGAGAGGGATAGAATAGAAAGAGGAAAAAAAGAAGAACCGAAGCCAAATACAAGCGCTTGTATCATTTTCAGCATTTTCTCGACGCTTAGAATTTTTCACCTAAAACACACAGCCAGAGAGAGAGAGAGAGAGTTTGGGCTTGAAACCTTAATGTCAGGCATTTTTGTTGTTGCTGAGTGTTTCGAGTTGTTTATGTATTGGTTATACATTGACGTGTGTATTTAATTGGT
>NW_022595245.1:7592061-7636270 GCF_009176505.1 Sitodiplosis mosellana
GACTCAGTTGTCGCATTGTGAGTGTGTGTGTGTGTGTTTGCGCGCTGTGTGCTTCTATATATGAAAATGGACTACGAAAAGAAAACGATGAACACACGGTGCAAAGAACATATCGATGGATGCGTGTGCTCTTGCTCTTCAGCTCAATTCTATACAAAAAATTTGCCATGTTCGTTTTTTTTACATCAGTTTTTTTTCTTCTTCTTTTGGATATTTTGTATGTTATAATCGACTGTGTGTTTGCTTGCACCGGGGAGTGTGTATGCTCTGCAGACATAATGCGCGTTGCAAAGCGCGTCTTTTACACGATATGCCTATTTATTATACGGTCTGTTCTAGACATAGATTTACATTTCAGCATACAGAGACTATTGTAGTTTTGCTAATTTGCGTGGGTTATTGGTTGAATGGTAAATTCCACATTGAGCGAATCGACTTCAAATCCAATGAATGCGAGAAAATAAATGTCGATTATGCTCTCGGTGACCAAGAAAAGCGAAAGAAAAAAGAAAATCACTGAATTTGATTAATGGAAAATTTTCGGGATTCCATTTTCAGGGTTTATATTTTCTTTTCTGCTGTTGTTTGCGTTTGTGACAGGGGTTGGATACATTGTATAAAACGGCCTTCGGATGGTGTGTGTGCGCCATGATGTAAAGAAGCGTAAAATTTATTTGGTACGCACGTAGCGTCGGTTGTAAAGTTGAACGAAAAGACCCATAAAAATGTACAGTAAACGCTCGATATGACGATCTTTGGCGCGGGATTCATAAACACCACACCATAGTATTGTGTATGGTGAAGAGAGAAAGGCCAACAATGTTCAAACGAAGAGATGAAATGTGAATTACTGAGTGTGGTTTAGCTGCGCTCTCCCTCTTCACTGGTGCTTGTGTGTACGTGAGTGACAGAGAGGGAGAGCGAGTGTATAGAGTGGCCGTAATATACGAACAAAAATAACAAAACAACAGAAATGTCTACAACCGAAACCGAAATGAGTGAGCTGAGCCGAATGTATGGGACTCGGTATGAAAATGAAAAATAAGCGAATGGTAGCAGCAACAGCAACGGCATAACAAGAAAAAGAAGAAGAAGAAAGAGGAAAAAAAGTGGAAAAAGCGCACACTGCTCTTTTGTAATATACGAATAGTGTATGCGGTGGCTCTGTACAGTGTATTGCGTGTACGAAAGCGTATATATACGGACTGTGTGTAGAGAGCGAGCATTTATTGATGTGCTTCCAGTATATCTGCTTTTTCGATGGGTTCACAGCAATATACAAAGCATACTCTGTGTTATAATACGTAACATAGTCCCGTATCTACATCGAATAAGGTACACACGAGAGCGGGAGATACTGTGTGGCGTAGTATTCAATGAGAATGAAGCCAATGTGTTTTTTTTCTTTCCACTCTCTCGTTGTGTCTCTCTTTTCGTTCGTTCATTTCGTTCGGTCGACGTTGTCGCTGCTGTTGCTGCTATCGTAACCGTTGAATGAGAGATAGGCAGAGAGGACGCGTGGAAAAAAACGTTGAAAAGGGATCGCACAAGCAATATCAAGCATAAGCCCAGCAGAGAAAAACCGAACACACAAAATCCATAGCAGATTGAATTTATTAAAGCGAAATAAATGAACATAAGCACAAAAGTGATGAGCAAATGCGAATATGTGAATGCAAGAGAGAGCATTACACATCGAGCACCTTCGGGAGAATTTTATATATATATATATATAATGCCGTTTATTTGCTTGCTGTCAGATAGAGAGAGAGAGAGAGAGAGAGAGAGAGAGAGAGAGAGAGAGAAACGTGAATTGATGACGCTTCCACTTTGATGCCATCCCTTTCGCTCCATTTTTATTACTGCGATTATATATATATAGATATTTTGTAGTTAATTTTTTTTCTCAACACTCTTCGTATACATATACAAATATGCCGTTTGTTTTCATTACAATAATGTCGCCTACTGGCTTTTTTTCCCTCTTCTTTCAAATGTATCGACGGCCAATGAAATAACAGACAAAAAAACATGTCCAATCTCAATCAAACTGAAGAACAAATTCAAATATTCAATCTACTACTTCATACAATTCAAATGTCATGCATTCATTTATTTAAAGCGCGTCGTCTGCGAAACTCGATGTTGTTGTTATTTTTTCAGCGTTTTTTTTTTGTGAATAATAAACGGTAATTTGCGTCAGAAATAATTTGGCGAGATTTATCGGAAAAAAAAGTTTTCCATTGAAAAATTTGACGCTGCGAAAAAAAGTGGGAAAGCCACACTCGGTGTGTGTGTGTGTGTATGTATGTATAGATTTGACACAAGCCATGAGCACGCTGTTTAAACTGTCTATCATTATACTCGGCGACGCCATATTGGATTTTTGCTCTTGAGATGGATTGAATGTGTTTGCTGGTTGGCTTGTGTTCATTTTTTCTTTTTTTCTTTTCTGGAATACACCAATAACCCAAGGTCGGATTGCATATTTGGATGATGATAAATTAGGTGAAATGTCCATCAAAAAATTATTTCAACCAAAAAATGGCTGACATTCCGTATTTTGCGATGAATCATGTGAAAAATACACGATGAACAAGATAGTAAAAAAAATCAATAAAGACTTGTTCGTAGATATTCTAGTTTTCCGGTATGCGTTTGAGAGCAAACACACACGGGACCGAGAGAAAGAGAGTAAAAAGAAAAGAGAGAGAGAGAGAGAGAGAGCCAAAGAGAAGCGGCTTGTGATATTTTAGTCGCCATTGTTTCGCGCGTTGGTTCATACACACTACCACACATACACGCTTCAATACACACGCTCGCATGTATACACTCACATACACACATACCACGCATCCATCCAATACAAAGTTGAAGAGAGCGCGTCATATTCAATTTTGCATTGAATTCTATGCGAAACATCGAAAAATTATCAATCATTATTTTAACGAATTCGATTTTTTTTTCTCGGTCGCTCTCTCTCTCTCTCCGCTGTTTTTTCGATTCGATGTAAACTAATTATGAGCTTGTGTACGATTTAATTATGAAATGGTTGTTGGGCCGAAGGAAAACTTAAATGCCATTTGCGAACAATGGCCATGTTCATTGGAGAGAAAGAGTGAGTGAGAGAGAGAGAGAGAGAGACAAGCGAGCGAAAGGAAAAAAAATAGCAACAAAAGTAGTATCAACAATAACACACAGTAATCTATTCTTTACACATTTTTCGCTACTTGTTTGCCATTTAATCTTGTCGACGTTCGCGTTCGAAACGACCGCATTAGCGGCGGCGGTACTGACAACAATGTCAATGAAAGAGTATATTGAGGAGAAGAAAAAAAAATATGTGTGTGTATATACTATATGAAAATTAGGTGCGCGCGTTAAAGATATGAGAAAAAACGCATCGTTAATATACGAAGAGAGAATGAGAGAAAACAAGCGAGAATAAGAGCAAGAGCGTATGAATTTGAGCAGAAAAAAAAATCACATAATTAACAACAAACAACAAACTTAAGATTTGACTTTTTTGCCTATCATATTATACTACTTTTATACAGCGCTTGTGATATGAAGTACCGACGCGTGAAAATATACATTGTATGAAGAAGAAAAAAAAAAACTTTTTTTTTCCGCTCAATCTGATTTTTTCTTCATGTTTGTCATCTAAGGGATGTGTTCAAATAAATCTTCAATGTTCGCGCTGAGATAAAATGCTTTCGGATCATGTTCGAACGATTCGAATCAATGTGATGGAAACGGAGCGAGAGAGCGACAGTAAAAAAGAGAACAATAACCTTACTATGCGAACTGTATGTATCTATGTATATGTGTGAGTGTGACTTTTTTTCTTCATCATCTCTCCTCTTGTGGAGCAAACATTTTCGGAGCGCGAAAAATATCTATGCTAATATGACAACGAACGGAAAAAAAATGGCTTTTCGCTTGAAAAAAAAATTAATTAATTTTCTTTGTACTTACTTCTGCCGGCCGTTTTGTGGCTTTAATTTCCTTTGATTCTTCCTTTTCGTTTTCAGCAACGACTTCTGGAACGGCGAATTCACTGTTTTCTGTTGCACTCATTTTGTTTTTGTTTGGTTGTATGTCGCTTAAATCAAAAAATTTTAATTAAGACAAGAATTCCTTGTAGCGTTTGTGGATGAACTCGAAGTTTCGATTGATCGGTACTAAGAAGAAAGTACGATTTCAATTTGGAAATGTAAAAAGTGACGATTTTTGGATTGAGAAAAAAAAATGTGTTTGATTTTTTTTTTCTTCAAAAAAATTTCTAAGTCGTTTTTAAGAGACGAAGAGGTATTTTCCATGCGATGTTGACTCGTTGAGAACTGATACACAACTGGCTACTGACTTCGATTGATGAGTATAAGCTAGCTAGATGGCGCGTCATTTTGAAATGTTCTTCTTTTACGATAGGCCGATCTGAATTTTGGTCGTTTTCCATGGAAAACCCATCAATTGGCAGCGTTAAAAAAATCCAAACTGAAAAGAAAAATTAATGCGGCAATTTTTGCATTAAAATTTTGCGGATGGACGGTATTTTTGTTTAAAATTTCAATTAATTCGGTCTATCAAAAGAGGGTTTCGTGAGTTTATTTAGCGGTTGTATGTGTTGGTTTCGTGAGTTCATTTGAATTGTTGTATCGGCAAAAGTGCCGGATATGTATGTGTTGATGCGTGGCTTGGGTGTATGCGTCCCGTAAATGCGATAGTGTTGCTTGCAAAGCCAAGCGGCTTTTCGTCATTTATGCGTGTGTTTGTGTGTGTATGGCACAGCATTCATTGATTGGTCCCCATGTATTTGTGGGAAAAAAGGATGCTGAGCCCATGGAACTGAGAGAAAATGTGTGTGCGTATTTTTTTTTTCTTCTTTCGTTCGTTTTCTGTTCCGTCGAATCACCTATTTTTGGTTTTTCCTCCAGGACAAAAATTAATTTTCAAATGGCATGGCCCGAAGTAATTGACAGAAATCATAATTTTAAATGAAACATTTCATGCAACGATTTTCGTTTCGTTTGGTTTATTTACGAAACAAAAACAAATCACGCTTTACTCTCCCATTACAATCTATTAATCATAGCGCATAATATTTATTCATTGTTTATTCATTCTACAATCGCATCCAAACGTCGATTTCAAACGAATCGACCATGAAGCACTCAATTGATTGGTTGAATCATCTTTATTTCATTACATCGTTTACATTTTTTTCGGTTGTTTTTCGCTTTCCGTTCGTAGCGGTTTCACACATTTCCATTTGGATAACCGTAATTTTCGCCAAGGAGACAAACACTCGAATTGCAAGCGATTTTCGCAAATCGTGTGTACGCGCGCTGTGCTGAGTGTATCGTCGTTGTTGTCACGCCGTAACGCGGTCAATAAAATCTGGAAAACGCGGAACATGCTTGAATATTTTATTTGAGCGCCAAATCATTCTCGCATCGGTTGCTCTTTCTTCTTTGGCCTTAAATGGTATACGCTATGGCACAAAGAATGGCATTCATTCTTCAAACTTCCATCATTTCGACTTTGTCGACGACAAAATTCTAGTTTATTTGTTTTGCTGTCCATCAAGTGACACGATTCTTAAACACATAATAACGATAAGAAACATTTCAATGTTTATTTGATGATAGTTAAGGTTGAAAATAAGCGCTTGGGAAATGAAATGCGTGTATTTCACAGTCGAATAAAATTGCAGTTGCCAGCAATTGTCATGTTTAAACATCCATTCATAAGCCAATCGGAGCAAGCATGTTTAGAATCAACGGGAGCCGAGTGTAAGAGCGAGCATCGCATCACACATTTTTGCTAAGGTGAATTTCGTATCACGTATTCCAAACAACAATTTGAAGCCAATAAATCAATTCGTATTGCTTCACATTGAACCGAAGCCATTGCCTGCACACACAGACACACACACACACAGACAAACTCATCGCCGCCGAAAGTGTGCGTTCAAGCATTTGGCAAATGACATGCCGGTAAACGAGCACCGAGGCGACTAAACGCATCCATTCGCGCTCGATTTGACAGCTCAACCAAAGTGACAAGCACACAACTTCCGACAGCCTCTTTTTGATTAGTTTCATCAACGCAGAACAACCTGAAAAAATGGTAAGTGCGCAAAAATTCCGAAAAAATTCCCAATATTCTCGATCATCCGCGACAATTGATGGCTGAAATGTGTAAAACAAAACACCGTTCATCGATTTATTACAAACGTTTTGAGAAAAACCCAGAAAAAAGTGGAAAATTTTCCAGAAAATAACTTTCAACTTTGGTTGATGTAGTTCAATGTTGTTGTAATCGCTAATGTGTGTCGTGTGTTACAATTGAATGTGATCGAAAGCATTGAGAAAACGAATATTTGAATTATTTGAACAAATTACTAATTTTGGTTGCTTTTTCTCGTGTTCCATTCTAGGTGAACGTACCAAAACAACGTCGTACTTTTTGCAAAAAATGCAAGTGCCACAAATTGCACAAAGTGACACAATACAAAAAGTCGAAGGAACGTTCGGCAGCCCAGGGCCGTCGTCGTTACGACCGTAAACAACAAGGTTTTGGTGGTCAGACAAAACCAATCTTCAGAAAGAAGGTAATTTTAAGCAAATAAAAACGCGACAACTTTGTTATCATCGTCTAATTCGATTTTTTCGTTTTTTTTTTTCGTCTGGTATTTCTAGGCAAAGACAACCAAGAAAATCGTGCTCCGTATGGAATGTACTGAATGCAAGTACCGCAAACAAACCCCAATCAAACGTTGCAAGCACTTCGAATTGGGAGGTGACAAGAAACGTAAGGGACAAATGATCCAATTCTAAACGCCGTTCCATCATCCACCGGTGTGCACGTTTGTTTTGAGAATCTTGGACAAAATCCACCAGCATCTTTGTCACATTTTTGAAACAACATTATGGTTTATGCTGATAATAAAATTCATTAAAGCATTTTAAGTTGTTAAAACTTAAAAAACTTTCATACAAAAAAAATTCGGTGTGGTTTCATTTGAAAAGTGATTTCTTTTGATCATCAGTTTGAAATGTGTAGTGAAAAAATGGTTTCGATGAAGAGAAAATGTTGCTCAGTCCCAGTTAGAAAAGCACATTGTTTGACAGCTGCTTCTTGTTTAGTTAGTTTCAGTGAATGTTTCATTCCAAATCAGTGGTTTTGAAACTCATTTTTTCAATTATTTTTTGAATCCAAGTTCTAGTTGCACTTAAGTCGCAAAAAATAGTTTAGTACGAAATTTTCTGAAATTCTTCTACTTTTCGCACAACATCTCCTCTGACCACCTTCTGTCAGCTCGAAGAAAACAATGCAAATGTCCATTCTCTTAGATCTTTTTATTTGATGAAATGAATTTGAATAAAATAGGCAACTTTTCTCTAGCTTCTCTAGCTCTTCTTAAGAATAGCTTAACCAGAATATAAACAGGAATGAGTTCGTTGAACGGAATAAGATTGAGTTGAGTCGAACACATTGACTCGAAGTAATACTATTCTTCTGAGGCAACAAAGAGGATTCCGTCTTCAAAAATCCGATTGGGATCACTGAAACAATATTGAAAGATAAACTTAGCGACGAAGGAAAATTGACGATGAAACAAAATATTTACTCTAAAACATTTGGATCGAATCCTTCGTTAGCCATTTTCAGCTTGACGGCCGGTGCTGGAACACCGAACTGAAGCATTTTGAAATACTTTCGATATCGTGTATCATCACTGGCTTTTGCGCCACTCATTTGCTTATTGTCTTGCTCTTGTGCTCGGATGCTTTCAACATTTTCAGTTTCGTTAGCTTGTGATGTCGACGGTGTATCTTGAGTAGCTGCTATTGTGGTCTGAGGTTCTTGTTCTTGTTCTTGTTCTTGTGGCTTTTCGCTTTGATCATTTGACGGTGGCGGCGCTTTTGCTTGAACATCTGGTATAGAAGCCATCTAAAATTGCATTATATTTCATTACAAAAAGGTTTGTCAATCTTGAAACATTTTGCGCAACCACTGAATACCTTTGCTTCGACTATCATTAACGATGCCTCGATCTTTTGCATCTTTAATTCGAACTCAACGAATTTCGTTTCGATATTTGTCATGAATTCGTTGAGAAATGAAACCGTTGATATGATAAATTCATTAATGAATGCCACCATACGCTTTTGATCGATTGGAGGAACCTCAAAACCAAAAAAACAAACATATAACATCAACATGGCTATGGCTTCGAAACATTGTTGCATGGAATAATTTACAAATGGTTTTTGTGTCTAAAAATGCACTGATCTCGTCAATTTACCTGACTTTTGTCAACATTTTGACTCAGTATCGATAGACTATCGGGATTATCATTCATTTTTAATTTCTTTTGAGCATGTGTCGATTCGACGTCCGTACGCTTATCACAAATTTCCGAATTGCATTCGATTAGGAAATACGAAAAAAAACAACAATTCCGTACGATCTGTGGTCGTATTACATAAATTAAATTCACTATTTAAATCCAATGAATGTTGCAATAAAAAAAATTGAACGAATCAGCAGAACTTTATCTCGATTCAATCCGAAACAACGATTTCATAACAAATTTCTTCACATAGACAACTACTTTTTTCGTTCGGTTCGGCTTTTGCTTTTCTTTAAATCATATTCATTTTAAACATCAGCAAATTGCAAGTTTTCTAAACAAAGGTTCGAATTATCTTTTGTCTTATTAGTGTCTGTGGTGAGATTGGACATTTTCACACCAAATGGAATGACTGGCATTCAATCGAATATGAATGTTTTGTGTGTGAGTTCAATCCCACCGGCGTACAATTTGGGCAACATTAAAAGTGATTCGATTTTTTTGTTTGAATTTTTTTTGTTCCTTTAAATAATTTTGGAATAGTCAAAAAATTGAAAATAAAAATAAAAAAATAAGAAAAAACCAGCAAAAGAACTGCTTTTCAAACAAAATGAGTTAAACCCAACAAAAGAGCTACAACAAAAACTCAACTCACGTCGCCCTTGAACGCAGCCACTGCACTGTCAGATGAAACGAAGTAGAAACCTCTCGTTTTGAATAGAATATCTCTTGCCGCTTCAAATGACAATTGTAAACAAATGACCAACAATTAGACTTTCTCACCCAAAAATGGAAGGTAAAAACAAATTAGATTTTAATTATTATTTTTTTCTTCACTCATTGCATGGCTTAAGAATATTTGTATTTCCTTTGTAGATAACAACGACGAGAGTAGTTTGATTGTGATAATATTGGATTCGAATCCATCGCAGCGAATCATCCGGCGAAATCCGCAACATTTAACACAATGTTTAGATTCGATGTGTGTTTTTGCCAATGCACATTTGATGCAGCGCGCACAGAATAGTATTGCAGCCGTGGCCTGTCATCATCATGCAATGTAAGTCCTGCGAATCATTTTCATTCGAATTTCACAGTGTTAAAATATTAAATTTGTCTGCTCTTGTAGTGAATTTCTGTACCCATCACCGAACAGTCAAACCAAGGATATTCGCCAGATTGACGGTCAATACGAAAAGTTCACACAGGTCGAGAAGACAATCAAACTGAATTTGGCGCGTCTGGTGAATTCAGCTCCACAAATCGGACAGCAAGCTGAATCGATGCTCGCCGGTAGCATAGCCATGGCTTTGTGCTACATCGCCCGACTGCAACGTGAAAAACCGCAAGGCAGCAAATTGAATGCACGTATCCTGATGTTGACGGGCAGTTTGGAATGTGCATCACAGTATATGACCTACATGAACGTTTTTTTCACGGCTCAAAAGCAAAATGTCGTTCTTGATGTTTGCGCACTCGACGAGTCAATGACACTATTGCAACAAGGATGTGATATCACTGGCGGCCAATATCTGAAGTTACCACAAACAGAAGGCTTACTACAGTATTTACTGGTGAGTTTGAGCATTACTGATGACATTCAATGAAGTTAGCTGAATATCCTGTTCATTGGCATAATGAACTTGGATAAAATTTTGTTTGTTTAAAAACATTTTCTAAGGTTTTCTTAATTCGATTTGCCTGCTTTTCTTAATTTCAGTGGGTTTTTCTACCAGATCCAAACACTAGAAACAAATTCACTACACCACCAGCCACAAAAGTTGATTATCGTGCCGCATGCTTTTGTCATCGTGAGCTCATCGATATCGGATACGTTTGTTCCGTTTGTTTATCAAGTAAGTGTCAATTGACGACCTAATTTAAGCTTTTAATGCCTTCACTATATCTTCTCTGTTCAAACGCTGACTTTTTTCTTTTGATCCCAACAGTTTTCTGCAAATTCAGCCCGATTTGCACCACATGCCAGTAAGTGATCATGATTATTTCAATTAAAAATTGAAATGTCCTTGTAAAATTGCTAAAACTCAAATTTTGTTCCATTTCAGCACGGTGTTCAAAACGCCGGCCCCAATCACATCGAAGGCGAAAAAGAAGAAAACAAAAGCATAATATGGTTTCGATCACCAGAGTTGACTCAACAACGAAAATACAAGCATAAGCTTACTGTTAATGTAAAAATATATCCCTACCATTCTCTTAATAAAACGAAATCGATCTTAAATGAAATGATTTTTTACGGCAGAAGAAAAAAACTATTATATATATACAAAATATTGCAAGAAAAAGGAGCCAAAAAAATGTTACTTTACTGTCACCGCTTTAATTTTTATTTTTGGAGTTGCCGTAACATCGGTGAATGTAAAAGAATTGAATATAAATTAATTGAATCAGTATTTTCGAATGTTTTTTTCTACGCAAGAAAAGAGTGTTCGAAGGCCAAAAAGAAGAAAACAAACGCATAATATGGTTTCTATCATAAGAGTTTATTCAACATCGAAAATACAAGCCTAAGCTTAATGTAAAAAGGTATTTCTCTTACTCTTTCTCTGTTCATCAAACGAAAATGCATCAATTATTAATAAATTCAAGGATTTTGATTTACGTAATAATAAAAAAAACGGAATAAATGTTAAATATAAAGGTAAAAATGTAACATTTTTGGTTTGATTTGAATGTGGTAAAGAAAAAACAAACTCCCCTAATGTATGTTTTTTTTTTTAAATTTCCAATGTCATTGCGTACGATTATTCGGGAAATTCCTTTTAATCAAAATACTTGGTCATGTTATACTTGAGCATAATTGTTTGCCTTTGAATTTAGAATTAGATCCATTTCAATTTAGACTTTGACATTTTGGACTCTCTTACATATTGACTTAAAATTTGTTTCCGTTTTAATTTTTTTTTCTTTGTAATTTGTGGAATTTCCCTGAGTTTTAGTTTCATCTTACGAAAATGCGCCTTAATCATTAACAAAAAACATGAATATTGTTTCATCTTAAAAAAAATGTGTACTTTGAAAAACTGGCAAGATTGAGCGGTTTACCTTAATCCAGTCTCATCGAATATGAATATTTCATTTTCTCTTTTTTCTTTGTAAATAAAAAAAATTGTCATAAATTTCGGATTAAGCTCTTTGAAAAGCTTGATTAATCACGAAAAAATGCTTCTAAAATTCAAGAAAAAAAATGCATTTTCTGCTTCTAAGCAATCTACTGATGATCCCACTACTGATCGCTGGTGCCTCACTATTGCTCTGTTTTACTCTAAATTTTGTCTTTTTTTTTCGTTTTCAATAAATTTTTTTTTTCGCACAATTGGTCTCTAATATAATCTGAGGGGTGGGTGGTATCGAATTTGGAAGTTAAATGAATGCGCGTTACATTGACAAAAAAAAGTGTTTCAACACTTCAATGTTGACCGAAATTAATCTCATAATTTAGCCCTAGATTGAAACACATCACAGGTTTTGAAAATATCGCGTAAAAAATACTTTAAAATGGAATAACTCTACCATTTCTACGGCTACGAACAACAATCATTTTGTGTGTTTAAATCCTATGAACACCAAAGTCTGTGTGTAGAGAGTGTATTTTTCCGTTGTTGTTTATCCAACTGAGTAACCATGTTTATGATTTGGCGTTTTGTGTCGTTTACGAAAAATGCAATGCTTGGTTTCAGTGTATCATTGCGATGTCATGGGATTGGAATTGCAGAAACTTGTTCCTGCAACTGGTTTGTTGTTGTTGTTGTTGTTGCTGCTCATTTCATTGTCACATGGGTGGTTCAATCAAGTGTGCATTCTAAACTGAGTAATTATTATAATAGGCCATGACCATCACAAAAGTTGACGAACCGCGACGGAATTAATTGTTACTGTCTTTCTAATTCATCTATACATATATATATCTCTCTCTCTCTACGTGTCTATGTTTTTGTGTTTTCTGTTTTTTCTGTCTGTTTGATTGTTGTTTAATTTGTGCAAAAGTAATAATACGTATTGAAATTGTATCGGCTCTGGCTCTATCGGTTGATTTAGCGTTGTAATTTTTCGCGTAGCCAATCCTCGGTGAGTTCATCCAATTCACGTACTTCATAGACGCGCGTTAGGTCAGCCTCACGTTGTAATGCACGCTTCGATCCAGCATACATGATTTGTAGCTCCATTTGGCTGTCGCGCGGTGTGTAAAATATGAAACACATTGGGTATGAAATGCGTTTGTCGTCATGTACCATTTTATAGCTGTAGACAATGTAGCGCGGCTGGTGGCCGGGTAATTGCTCTTGCAATTCGTCCACAGAAATCTCGTCGAGCAATTCATCAACGCAAACCAATTGCTTCTCGCGATCCACTTTTACTATACAATTAAAGAAGAAATTAAATTGAAAAGGAATGGTTAAAATGAAAACAAAACAGATTTTGCTTCAGGGCCGCTACAAAAAAAACATTCCATTAACAAATGACAGATACTATAAATAGAATATCTACTTACGAATTAATGCACAGTTTGCACAGTCTTTGCGGAAGCGGAATTTACGCAGTTCGTCTTTCACCTCTGGGCTAATGTCACAAATCGCGTCACTCTGCAATTGCAAAAATCAAAAAAAAAAAATTAGAACCAATTTATGTGACACCATTATCTAATGCAAGACGAAACAAATAGCATTACCATTATGGCGATGTTTTTTTTTCTCTTTCACTTCCTTGTTATGTTAACACAGAAAAAAAATGACTCAGAACTGTTTATCACGTCGGTGCTATATCGAAAATGTTTTCGTTGCAAGAAAAAAAAAATTCCAATATGTATCACGATTTCAACAAATCTATTTATGGTTTAAAATTCGATAGTAAAACTTTCTCGTCTGGCGATTCGATACACACTCTGGAGTTGGACAATACGAACAACGAGAAGCGTAAACGTCAATTATATACACTTTCGTTCACATTAGCCAACGATGTGAACTTCAGCACAATGCAAAGCAATGAATCAGATTTGGTATATGTTTTCGTTGTTGTTTCTCCTTCTCCCTAACCAATAAACACGCCGCTGTGATTGGAAAACAACAAAACCATATGTACGAGGCAAATATGCTCTCCGTTTCACATTGATTACCAATAGTCATCTCTTTCATATCCACTGGAGTATAACATCACTATCGTTGAACGCATCCATTTCGCATTCAAACAAATGATTTTTTGGTGCGGAAATCCGGCTGATATGCCGCTAAATAAAAAATTCTGCTCTCATTGAGATTTTATCAAATGTGGCTAGATTTTTTAATTCAAACGCCAACCATAATCCGATTGTACGGTGTACTTTGAAACGTAATTGCAAAGTGCGTTTCATGTGTTTGTAAATCGGCAGTGATGACATATCGTAAACGTCAACTTGAAAATTGCATTTTCGTGCAACTCAAGCAAACAAATCATCCCAGAGCTTCAGCACAGTGGTCTTCGTGAAAGCAACAAAAAAAAACACTTTGTTACAAGAATCATCATAAACACAACAATTCCAACACAATGTTCAACAATAACTAAACATTTTTAATTAGAAGTAACTTCTCGTTTGAAAATATTCGCTTTAAGATTGAACTTTGTCGGAACTTATTGTTTACTCCCCAAAGTGCGAATAGATTAGTCACCATTGTCTATTCTCTGGTTTGATAAAAAAAAAATCCAACATCAAAATGACTTTGCCTGAGTTTTTCGGTTGTGCTTTCCTTGCTTTTGGGCCAGCGCTGGCAATGTTCACCATGACCATTGCACAAGATCCAATTCGAATTATCATTCTGGTTGCGGCCGCATTTGTATGGCTTTGTTCACTTTTGCTCTCATCACTCGTCTGGTTCATATTCGTACCGCTTCGAAATGTCACAATCTTTGGAATGATCATCTCCATTCTCATTCAGGTAATTTTCAAACATTGATTTTCTAAAAGTTCAAACTAAAGATTCGAATCGAATCACACAAGATGTAGAAAAGTAACCGAAGTAAGTAAGTCGCAGAAGAATAATTCAATTTGCTTTGCAGGAGATGTTTCGATACGGCATTTATCGCGGAATACGTGAATGTGAAAATGGGCTGCAACTGGTGTCGGATAACTCGCGCATCGTTGAGAACAAACACATTTTGGCCTATGTATCTGGCTTGGGATTCGGCATTATGAGCGGAGCATTTGCATTAGTTAACATTTTGGCTGACTCAGTGAGTAGAAAATGACTTGAAGCGGAATTGAACATATTGACCGAAATTCGCATTAAATTGTCTTCTGTTCGCACTTTAGGTCGGTCCAGCAACGGTTGGTCTACTGGGAGGACATCAATATTTTCTCCTCACCAGTTCGGCACAGGCCCTGTGTATGATTCTATTGCACACATTCTGGAGTGTGATTTTCTTCAATGCAGTCGACACACAATCACGATTGCATATCGGTTATGTTGTAGTCAGCCATTTGATTGTATCCTGTTTAACGCTACTGAACCGCCTCGAAATGTATTCGCTTACATTGACCTCAAGCTATTTGATTACAGTGGCGACGGCCATCATCGCATTCAGAGTCGTGGGCGGTTCGAAAGAGTCATTCAAACGCTTCGTCACATGTAAATAACAGCAACAACGCTCTTCTATATAAGGCCAACAGATCAGTACAACATGTTTTCAAACTCTGTCGTCCGCGTGCTATTCAAACTACTTTTTTTTAGCTTTGTTCATGAAAGATATTTCTTTGGGGGAGTATAATCAATTTGGATTATTACCCATTCTGAAGATGTTACAAACATTCGAATTTTACGATGAATGTACACGATAATCTTTTAATTTTTAAATCGTAGTAGCTGTATAAATATTGTACGATTAAGTCATGTATTTTCGATATATAAATTGCGGTTTTTTATGCAAAATCGTTTAAGTAACAAAATAAAAAGAAATTATTATTATCGTTGTGAATAAACTTCAACGCACATAGCACAGCATACACACAAATTGCTACTTGGGACAGAAGATGAGCGTGGCGATTGCGTTCAATGTCACTCACAAGCGATTGGCAACACTTTTTGACACATTTAGTTTAACATACGAACGAAGAAGAAGAAGCAGCGACCGAATTCGATAGGGCATTTCAGTAACACACACACACAAAAAAAAAGAAAAAAATCCATTGAAACTTTATTATGTTTGCATTTTACGCAAATACAATCATTTGAACTTGGTGAATCGAAATTGCATACACACACTTTTTTTTAACTTGTAGAAAAATTCCAGTTCGTAAGTTTTAAGCGTATTCGTCCAAAATACAAGAGAAAACAGGCGAAAATTTATTAAAATAGTCAACGATAAACAAATAAACCGGATTTTTTCTCCACATCTCGTCGTTTCGCAATTGTTTCGAAATTTGTATAGAAGACAAAAAAAAGTAATTCATTCCTTCGTGTGAAATTGTAGAATTTGTTTTTCGGTATAGTTAACAAATCAAAATTAGTTTTTGGGACGGGCAAACGATTCGCGCAAAAGAGTTATAAATAATGATGGAATCACCTCCGACAACTGAGGCAGTTTATCAAGGCGTTTACACACTGTACAACAACACAAACACCGTTGAACAAGAGAAGGCATCCAAATGGTTAGAACAGCTACAAAATTCGGTGAGTTGGTCAGCAAATGATTGGGACATTTTTAGGATAGAAACAATTTGCCGCAAGAAGAAGAGGCCAACATTTTTATCATTTAGCAAAAACAAATGACATAACCCCACTTTAAACCAAATCGTTTTTTTCTCTCTACTCCCGTACTCACATCGAAAAGGTTTATTCGTGGCAAATTGCGGACGAATTGCTTCAGCAAAAACGCGATCTACATTCGTGCTATTTTGCCGCGCAAACGATGCGAAATAAAATCCAAAATTCCTTCCACGAATTACCCGATGAGGCTCATGTGTCGCTACGCGATTCATTGATTGCACACCTTGGCCAAATCACCATCGAAACAAATCCAATCATTGTAACGCAATTATGCCTAGCCCTTGCCGATCTGACACTGTTGATGTCACGTTGGACGGATCCGGTGCTGGATTTAATCGAACGTTTGTCAAGGAATGAAAACAGTTTGTGGCCATTAATCAATACCATTTCACTGATACCGGAGGAGATAAGCTCACGGAATTTACGACTCGGCTCAAATCGACGTGATGAAATCCAAAAGCAATTGGAAGCCAATTCCAAAGTTGTACGCGAACTGCTCGTGGGCAGTTTGACGAATTATGCGCACGGGAATCCCACGAAAGTACTCACCGTTGTCAAATGTTTTACGTCGTGGATTTGTTCGCATGCAATTGACGTGTGCGATACGGCCAACAATGTCATTGTGGCGGAAAGTTTTAATTTGCTTAACAATCCAGATACCGAATTGAAATTGCATGATGCAGCCACGGATTTGCTGTGTTCATTTTTACAATGTTTAGAGGTCAATAATCAACCGTTGATCGAGAGTCATATAACACAGAACATTGTTCAATTAGAAAATTCGTACCACATGGCAGTGGCACAAGAGGAAATCGACAAGGCAATGAATTTTTGTCGCATCTTTACCACATTGGCCGAATCATTTTTGGATAAAATGATTAACACCGAGCTCGATCAACAGCCACACTATTCGATTAAATCATTGGATTTAGTGTTGAATTGTATCGGCCATTATGACTATGAGGTGGCTGAGCTCACGTTCTCGTTTTGGTATCGTCTCAGCGAAGAATTGTACCAGAAAAACAACGACGAACTTTCAAAACACTTTCGAGCGTACATCGAACGATTGCTGTTCAGTTTGTGGAAGCTATCGCAAATGGAACCCGACCACGAAGGATTGCTGGAAGATAACGATAGTTTTACGGTAATTTGGTTTTACAATTGAATCTTATTGAGAATAGACATAAGTAAACAATGGAATCTCATTCAGAACATAAGAAAACAATTCTGATTGTATCAAAGTGCCTGATAAGCAAACCCATTTCCATTCCAGGATTTTCGACGGAAAGTATCCGAAGTGATTAAAGATGTTGTTTTTATTGTTGGATCGAGCTACTGTTTCAAACAAATGTTTTTATTACTGCAAGAGCCAAATACCACATGGGAGAGCAGTGAGGCGGCACTGTTTGTTATGGAGAATGTGGCGAAAAATATTTTACCGTAAGTTTTGAGACGAACTAATGCTAGCGCAAAATGTTTCACATTGTTTTCTAAAATCGATTCAATCGCAATATTCCAGAGATGAGAATGATGTTGTGCCAAAAGTTGCTCAAGCCATTTTAAAGCTACCCGAAAACACTCACATTGCATTCCGTTTCACGTCAATCATGTTGCTGGGTGAGTTGTGTGAGTGGATTGACAATCATCCTGAGTCGCTGGAGGCTGTGCTCAACTTCCTACTCTATTCGTTAAACCAAAAGAATGGTTTGGCCGCGGCAGCCGCATCGGCACTCACGCAAATCTGTACGGCATGCAAATCCCGGATGACCTTTCATTTGAACGGTCTGCTACAGATCGCCCAAAGTCTGGATACGTTTGAAATATCAAATGAATCATCGATCAATTTGATAAAGGGTATTTCAACCATCATTGGACGATTACCATTAGATCAAATGACGCAGCCATTACAGCAACTCTGTTCGTATCAACTCGGTACGTTACGTCAGATATTAATGGATCCAATTCAATCATCCAGCGAGCGAACGGGTAAGTTACCATGCGCCCACATTTTCAAAAAATGTTTCATTCATTGATTAATTGTATGTTTATTCAATCCAGGTGGTGGTAAGCAGGAGCAAAGCCATCGAACCGATCCAAGTTTCTGGTTGGATCGCATTGCGGCCATAGTTCGTTACACCAACCCAGATGTAAGAGAAAATGAGGTGCATCCATGTATGGCTGTTTTAGTTGAAATTTGGCCAATTGTCTCTGAAATACTCAATAAATACCAAAACGAGGGTCGAATCATGGAACGGGTATGCCGATGTCTACGATATGCAATTCGAAGCATTGGCAAACAGGCAGCACCGCTGCTAAACGAGCTAGTGAAACAAATGGTTGAACTGTATACCGCACATCATCACAGTTGCTTCCTGTATTTGGGCAGTGTTCTAGTCGATGAGTTTGCCAACGTAAACGATGATTGTACACGAGGTTTGCTACAAATGATGGAAGCCTTCATTCAGCCAACATTCTCTCGGCTTCAAATGGAAAATGGCCTGAAGAACAATCCAGACACGGTCGATGATTTCTTTCGATTATGTGCACGTCTCCTGCAACGATGCCCAATTCCGTTCCTGCAAAGTCCAATCGTAACACCAATCATACAGTGTGCTCTACTCTCCTGCACACTTGACCACAAAGATGCCAATTTATCCGTGATGAGATTCTTCTATAGTTTACTGAACTGCGGCCGACCACAACACAATCATCATCATCACCATCACCACAGTAATAGCAACAACAATAACACGAATAACGACAACAATTCGGTGGTAAATGCGCAAAATGCACAAAAACAGCAGCTAGTACGGCAAATCGTCCAAGAACATGGCCAAGCCCTAACTGCCAATCTCATTCAAGCATCCATTTACTACTTACACTCATACATGCTCTCTGATGTTGCCGATGTACTGCTCGAAATGAAGGACATCAATGCACAACAATTGAGTGAAAATTTGCGAGCAGCTGTCGAATCTTTACCAAAGACACATGCTACGGCTGAACAACTCGATGAGTTCCACAACAGTGTTATACGGTAAGTGGTTAGATTTTGTGGTTTTACTATATCTAGTGAAGATGTTCACTTGAAACATACACCCAACAATGACTTCGAATTACAATTTCTATTTTTTTTAAAGACTAATCCCAACAATTTCATCTCTTTCCATAGGTCCGAGACACCAAAAGCCATATCACATGCGCTTAAAGACTTTACCCGACTTTATAGATAAATTAAATGAATTAGTTGAATTTGTTCGAATGATTGAGAAACGGGCGACTTGAAGCGGCGAATGGGATAAATGTAGCCAAATTTCAAAGAGAATTATATACAAAAAGAAAACCACACGCTTGCTCATTAAGGTGCATTTACTTTACACAGCAATCTATCAATCTTCTTCATCTTGTTTTTTCCCCCTTTCTACTCCAGCAAACCAACATATAGCAATTAAGATAAAAGGTTAACATGAAATTGTCACGTTCGCAATCCAATGACAAAAAGTAACATTATAAACAGAAAAAGAGAACAGTATGCATAAGAAACAAAACTAAAAACAAACAAGAAACTAAACGATGATTGTGAATGCAAACGTGCACGAACTGAAACACTTTTAAGAAGAAACAAAAAATCATATATGATGGATATGCATTTTTTCGTACATAAAACTATGTATTAGATATGAATTAAGATGAACGCGTGATTGGCGACGAAAAGAAAATAGTCTCAGATTTCAAAGAAGAAGAAGAAGAAGAAAAAAAACCAACTATGTAACAACTACAAGAAAAACCAATTTTTAAGATTGATGTTACATTGTAGAATTCTAGTATTTAATCGCGAACAAGAGAAGATTTTTTGGTCGAGTCAATTCGGAAATGTATCACACACTGACATTTGACGCGCATCTGTTTAGGTAGAATTTGTAAAAAAAAATAATACAGAAAACCAAGTAATAAGACAATTTTTGTAATTTTTTGACACCTAAACACTTAAACGAACAGTCATTAAGTTCGTTTCAAATAAAATTAAGACGCGAAATTGTTAATTTAGATCTTTTCAAATAAATTAATGAAAACAACAACAGCAAAAAAATAACAACAACATTTAACTTAAGAGTGACACACACGATATTCGCGATAGAATCTAAGAGATACCAACCGAAATTCAAATGAGTGTAATGCTATATTTAATATTGAGATGAAGAAATAAAATCGAAAGAAGAAATTACAATTAATACCAAGATTTAACATGTAAAATTTGTATTATAGAAGGAATGAAATAAATGAATTTACTAAATTAACAACGGAATTTTATTTCGCGTCATTTTAAATGATTAACTAAACTGTTTTTGTAGTGATTCATTCGATAAAAATTCTAAATTTAATTTATAACCTCATTCCATATTTTTTTTCCTCCTTTGGATGAGAAACGGTCAATTGAGTTCAAATCGTATACGGCAACAACAAAGTGACATAACCAAAAACCGTATACACATATAGTTGTCTCACTCTAACGCCTGCTGCCACTCAACTGTCATACGAAATATTCGTGCGAACGATTGCTCTGTGCGAGGAAAAAGACAATAGACAAACACAAAAGACTACAGGTCTTTTGCATAATTAAATCAAGAACATTCTTTATTTCATTTTTTTCGTTCGTTGTTATTATTGGTGGTGGTGGTAGCCAATTATTGGCGGCAAACGAATTCGATTTTTGGTCGACTGGATGAACGATGAACAACGGCAAATGCCGATAGAAATGTAGGCACAGAACACACAAAAAAAATCGAAGCATATCACGTCAGAAAAAGTGTCTCGTGTATATCGTAGTGAACGAAAAAAAAAAAAAAATAAGAGAAAATGTCTTCCAAAAATGAACTAAAAAAATTACTTTCGGAGGAGAGTCTTGCCCGTCCGCCGGAAGAAGTGTTTGATATTTTATTTAAATTGGGAGAAGGTTCGTATGGATCGGTGTTCAAAGCCATTCACAAGGAAAGCGGTGTTGTAGTTGCCATCAAATTAGTGCCAGTCGAATCCGATCTACATGAAATCATCAAGGAAATTTCGATCATGCAACAATGCGATTCACCGTATGTGGTTCGATACTATGGTAGCTATTTCAAGCAATGTGATCTGTGGATTTGTATGGAATATTGTGGTGCTGGCAGTGTTTCGGATATTATGCGATTGAGAAAAAAGACTTTGTCGGAAGATGAAATTGCGACCATTTTGAGTGACACACTCAAGGGTTTGGAGTATTTGCATCGACGGCGTAAAATTCATCGTGATATAAAGGCCGGGAATATTCTTTTGAATTCAGAGGGACATGCAAAATTGGCGGATTTTGGTGTGGCTGGACAGTTGACTGATACAATGGCTAAACGGAATACGGTGATTGGAACACCTTTTTGGATGGTAAGTGTGGAATCGAAATGCTGTTGCTTCTTTATCTCACTATGTTTCTTCCGAGGTGCTTATTTGTTATCGCAAGTCAGTACAGACTTGCACAAAATCGACTCACGAGGTCTACCGCAGAAAGAACAGAGTAGTCTTAACAAATCTACGAATCCACGCGATCCAGTCGAATTTGTTTTCTAGGAAACAGTGACTCGCAAACTCATCTACATTTGACGTATTGAATCATGAGACTCGCATGACATATATAAGCTCCTCGGTTTCTTCTGAAAATTTAATGGCCAAATTATGGGTTTGCTTTTCGTTATTCTATTTTGTAGGCACCTGAAGTTATCGAAGAAGTTGGTTATGATTGTGTGGCCGACATATGGTCATTGGGTATTACGGCATTGGAAATGGCCGAAGGGAAACCACCGTATGGTGATATACATCCGATGCGTGCAATTTTTATGATTCCACAAAAGCCACCGCCATCATTCAGAGATCCCGATCGATGGACCACCGAGTTCATTGACTTTGTGTCACTGTGTTTGGTGAAAAATCCCGAAAATCGTGCCAATGCCAGCGATCTGCTCAAACACGAATTCATTAAAAATGCCAAGCCACGAAGCATTTTAAACGATATGGTTGTTGAAGTGCACAATATTCGAGAGGCAATGAGTCGTAAGTGTGATATAAGTTGTTGTATTAAGCACATTCTTTGTGTGATAAATATTGAAGTTTCATTGTTTTATTTTTGGAAAACCCGTTTCGGTAATGACTAATATGATATGATACTATCGTTGTAGGTATGGCACAAAATTCCAACAGTACACCAGGACGCCCAAATCCAGCGAATGCCGACGAAACAGATGATGATGATCAACAAAATTCGCACACTATCAAAGAATTTCCACCCGATAGCGGTACATTGGTACCAGATCGAAACAATACAGATGATGGAACAATGATAGCACATACCGATTGCGGAACACTAGTTCCAGACAGCGGTACAATGGTGGAATTGTCATCGAATTTGGGCACAATGGTCATCAATTCCGATTCAGAGGATTCAACAATGAAAAAACACGACACGGATCCCGACAAGGAAAAGTATCGACCACAATTTTTGGATCATTTTGATCGTAAGAAATCGGAGGCCATCAATAAAATGGTTGCCGATGTTGCAATGATGCCATCGGCTCCACCGATTGAGTCGGAAGCTATGCAGGTGGCTGCTGCTGCTGCTGTCGCTGCTGCACAGGCACAATCTCAGGCTGGTTACATCCAACACCAACAAGTCGTACAAGATGTACACGTTGCTCCGCAGCAATACATACCGGGGCCAAGTCACATTCAAGTGCATCAACAGCCGCAACTATACCCGGCACTGCCGATGCAAATGGGCCTACCGCATTTGGTACATCACGATGGAATCGATAACAATGCAATGATGCATCAACCGCACATTTCACCCAAGCACATTGACATCGCATTGAATTCCGACTTCATCAAATTTCTCAGTTTTGATGATTTGCAACAGCGATTGAACAATATCGATGTGGAAATGGAGCGGGAAATTGAAGAGCTTAACCGCAAGTATACGTCAAAACGCCAACCAATCTTGGATGCCATGGATGCCAAACGAAAACGCCAACAAAATTTAAACAATAATCTTATCAAGATTTAATCGATTCACGACGAAGTGAAATAAGACGAATTTCTTTTCACGGAAAAAGAATTAAGTCAAATTTTTTGTTGTTGTCAAGAATGAAGTTGAATGGAGGGACAGAGTAAGAGAGAATGCTCAATTACTCAACACGCATAATGATGTTTTTTGTTGTAATAGATTTAGAAGATTGTAATAGATAAGTTCGATAAGTTGAATAAAGAAGGAAAAAGAAATATTTTCAAAAGAAATGCTCGATGTTTTTGTTGTTGTTTTCTATTTTCGATTCTTTATTAAAAACTCTAATGAAATATGCGATTTTTAGATACATGCGCTTCTGTGCGTCTATGACGAGTGCCGACAAAATCACTGTTGTCTTGGTAAAATATCGATTTGGATATATTGGTTTTTCTGTTTTAGCATTTCGCAAAAAAAGATTGGGTTTTTTCCATCACTTAAATGCTACAATACAATACACATATTCTTAATGTTCTATAGGACATTCTTTAGCTTTTACAAAAAAAAACAAATCTCTTGAAATGATGTATTCAAATGGAAACACGTCAACCTACAAAATAAGTTAGACATGCGAGAAAATTCCAATTTATCTCTTCATTGCAGCTCCAATGTCAATGACACCTATAGCCAGTAGTATGAGTCGATTCGGTAGATAAATTAGATTTCAAAAATAAATTATAAAGTCAAATTGCAAAAGACAGAAAATAAATTACGCTGTAAAAAAATGCGACAGTACTTTTTATTGAAATGTGTGTGTGTGTGTGTGTGTGTGTGAAAAAATATCAATGATTTTTGTTGTAGTTGCTTGATATACAAATAAGTACATGTTGGTGTAAAAAGAAATTCAATGTTAAAATGAGCAAAAAAAAATTAACATATATGTGTGTGTTTTCGTTAAATTGTTGGTATGCGCAATAATTTTGGTGTCAAAATGCAAGAAAAGAAAATAATCAAAATTCAAGTCGTTACTTGTAGCTAAGTGAAAATAAATTGAAAATAAGAGACATTTTCTTTTCACTTCTAATTCCAAAGTCAAAAACGATCGAGCAAAATAAAAACTGGATGAAATTTTCCTTCTTCTTCTACTTCTTTTCCCTTCTTCGTCTGCTTTTCATTCAAATATATGCGTAGACAATTAGAATAAAATGAAATCAAATTCAAATTCATCATTAAAAAGGAATCATGATAATATAGCAACGGATCGTCGCGGCCCACCCTGTCCATGGCTAATATTATCCATGGATGACCATCGTTTGATGCCATTTTTGAGTGCTTCAGCGGTGACTTTGTCCTGCATAACGCGTGACATCGCTTCCAATCGTTGTGCCCGATCCTTTGACAACGGTTCGGTCGGAAATGATAGATCATTTGATTCGGCCAATGACCGCAAATCGAAATAGTATTTGGCATACACCGATGACGGTACATTGATATTGAATTGCAACAATTCCAAAAATTGTCGCTCCAATTCGTTCATATCTTCGACGGTGATGTCTTTTAAAATTTGGCAATAGTCCACATTCCAAACGGCCTGATCGTCCCACACTTTGCTAGCCAATAGAATTGCACCGAGTACGATTCGTTTCCAATTGCATGGGCCTATGTCCAATTCGGCATAAGTAAGAAGACGCTCTAAATAGACTAATGTGATTATAGCACATTCGGCCGTCAATTGCGCGGCATTGAATAGTGTGCGAAGGAATTTATAAATTTGTCTATGCTCCGGATTGATTTGATCAAAATCGTCGGGAACGGGATCTCTGGTCAATGGATGTAATCGTTCGTCAAATATGTCGAGACGTCGTTCGGATTGTCGATTTTTTATGTGATAATAAATGGCGAGCGATACACATTTGACGGTATTTTTGAGATTTGGCTGCGATACGGTGCTGTCATCCAGGTATATCGTTGAACATGAACTAGACTTTTTTAGTGCACCACCACTGCCACCGCCACCAGATGCCGTAGTTTGTTGTGCAATTTGGTATTGAGATCGTTTACGTGTGATGCCATTGTCGAACGATTGCTTTGATCGTTCCAGGAACATCGTTTTTGCCGATGGATTACATGACGGATCCACCGTATCGATGTCACCCAACTCACGTTCAGATATATGCTGTAAATTATTCGTCGATAATTCACCTTCGGGAAGATGCTCTTCAAATACTGGCGTTTCTTTTGTTTTTCGCACTGGTTGCGGACTCGAATACGAACAACATGACTTCGTATTTCCCATTTTTTTATTCTTTATGCTCTAGTTCTTTTTTGCTTTGTTTCTAATTCCTTACTATTTTCGTCGTATAAATTGCGTAGGATGTTTATTTGGTTTTAAAATGCGATTCGTGTGTATGTGTCAATTTTTGTTAATCGTCTTTTTTTGCCTTGATAAAATTCTAACAGCCGGTCATTGTTTGTGTCTTTTCTTTAAAAAAAAAATAAGTATAGATTTCTTCTTCTTCCTTTTTAAAATTTTTGGATTCGATTCGTATCCTTTGCGTTGACTAGTATTCGATTTCCAATCGCCTTCAGTTGATTGTTAAAATGAGAGCAGCTCAATTTGGCACTTCATCAATGGCCGCTTATTTGAATACCAACAATTTTATGTTATCACTGTAAATAGAAAAGAAAACAACATGGAAATTAGCACGATTTACGTAGTCGGATGTAATTTAAGTTTTTAAGCTGATAATTGCTGGTGTCGGTAGTGAGAGAGAGAAATATCTCTGCTCGTGATAAATAAGAGAGGGTACAAAGTGTTGATAATTGGTGTACTTAAAATTCGACATTTGAGCTTCTCGTGAAATTGAATGATAAAATTGTTGTTTCGGTCGACACAAAAACCGTATCATCGAAACTGAACTGAACCAAATCGAACCAAACTAAGCGCAAATATTTGCGCGTAAACAATTGGTCGTTGGCAAATAATAATCGGAATATATGTATACCATATTGATAAGTATTGGTGAGAGATGGAGGAGAGTGTGCAAATTGATTGTGCTTAGCCCTAAGCAAATCATAATTTTTTCCTCGAAATAGAAAAATCAACAACTCTTTGCGCCACCAAAGATAAGCGCTTGATAAAATTAGATTGGAATTTTAATGAAATTCCATTGAATGAATTTTGCGTAGATTTCAGAGCGGTTTCATTTAAGAACAATTTAGAATGCGAAAAATATCAGATCGCACTGTAATTTGAACGCAATTTGTTGAAAGAGAGATAAAACCACTGAATTCATTCAACGAGATAAAATTGAATTCTCGTCAAAATACAAAAAAAAAAAACAAATATCCCATTCAATTAACTCAATGTGTTAAATGAAAAGGAAAAAGGGATAGAAAAACAAGAACACGGAATTAAAATTCCAATTAATTGATCACATGAATTTCACTTCGGTCCCGCTGTGTACGTACACGCTCACTCTGTGTTCATTACAAATGTGCAATACATGGAGAGCAATGACATACAAACGGCCGATAATAAATTGGAAAATTTGCCAGCATTATTAATTCAGTAGCATATCTTTTTTTATCCGAAACGGCGTGTTGTAAGCCAAAAAAAGAAATGCAGCAACAACACCACGATATCATTGCATTTCTCTTCTGTCCTCTTTGTGGTTTGCGTTGTGTGTGTATGTTTTTTCTCTTCGCATTCATGGCGAATGCATGCGATGTAACAATGAATAAACTAAATTTTCACTTTAATTAAAAATAGTCATAACTATGACGAGCATATGAATGTGCACGAATTTAATACATTAGCGGGGCGAACAGCGGTAGAAGCAGCAGTAACAACAACAACACCACCACCGCCAGTGTTATGTGTACATATCATCACATTTGTCAAGAAGACTACGCCTTTGCACGACAAAAAAAAAATTGTTTCACATTGCCCGGCAAGCCAAAAAACAGAAACTGTTTTTATGTCCACTAAAAACCGCAAAGTAAAAATACCAACGCAAGCCACCAAGAATGATTCTTCGTAAATACGATATTCCCTATTTGCACAAATCCTCTTGCCATCTCAGTACCGTGTCATCTTGATTCGTTCACATATGACTCTCGTTTTTCTTCCGATCACAACTATTTATTATCAGCAATGAATACAAACCCATTTTTTCCATTATTTGTAATTTGGGTCGGGGGCACTGCACTAGACTTTCTTACGTGTCTTTTTCGCTTCTTAGAATTCGATTTTTCTGACTACAAATTCGACCGACAATGCGAATGTGTTTTTCTATTCGCTTTTTTTTGGTACTCTCTCAAGATGCTATTATGTGCTTGGTCGCTCTCCGAATGGAATAATACAATCAAATTGTATATTTATTAGGCATAAAGCAAGTTATAGTTTATATAGACAGATATATACAGCCGAACGAGATGGAATGAACTACATACAATTGAACGATTGCCCAAACTGTCAAAATGAGCAGCAGCAGCAGCACTAGCAGTAGCCATATTGCATTTTCGGTTTCATTCGTCACCCATTTTTTTAATGAAAAAAAAAATCCAATAATTTTTATTTTCGCATGTTATCATTTCAAATATTTAAAAAATTCTCAATTGTTTAATTATTTTCGGAATTTTTTGCTTAAATCCATTTATTTCATCATATTTTATATTGATGCGGTTTGTTTATTCACCGATAATATACGCCATGAAGTTGTTCCCATGAATGTTGTTTTTTTTCGGCGTGCGGCATTGTCAAGTGGCGAACTGTCATATAGACAATTGAAACGAACAGCTCGGTGACTCTTCAACGCAACAAAATTTCAACAAACAATCGCAGTGTCCAAAAATCAGGACAATAAATCAATTTTGGGTGTTGCTATTATTAAACGCTAATGATTATTTAAATCGGTCTAACTTTGCTTTAATTTATAGATGTTATAGTTAGAAAATTTGATATTAAGTGGAAAATTTACATCGACCTATTAACGGAAAGTCATAGGTGTATTGAAAATAGAGATAAACAAATGGTTCACTGCCGATGCGATGAGTAGACCATATGAAATCACATTAAATGAATAAAAACTGTGCCATCACGAACAAAATCAACAATAAATCATCATAAATATGTCACAAAATCTATTGTTTAGCTTTGGATTAGCCGGTATTGTCCGGTGCTTTTTGATTACATCAAATTTTGCCGAAACAATTCGGAATCGAGTTGAAGTATCCACACCGCTGAATTCATGGAAACGAAGTAAGATTTTATCAACTCAAAAGTGTCTCGATTCAAGAGTTTTAATAATAATTTCCCTTTTCAATTTTCAGTTCAGGAAGGAGCATTTCTGTATGAGAACAACATAAATCCATATTCAGGAGATTTGTATCATGAAAACCCACTTATTTTGTATGCATCGAATTTCCTCATTCGCAATGCGAGTCCATTCATTCCGTATTTATTCGTTGGCTGTGATTTGTTGTGTGCGTTTTTGCTATTTCGAATGGCAAAAGTTTTAATTGCTCAAATGGTGAGTACCAATTCTTTCATATCCTTTTTCAAGAAGCAGAGTCAAAAATCGGCAACATTGGTTTTTCACATCCATACAAAACTGATATATCTTTTATAGAACCATTCAATTTTTAACCACAATTCTTTCTTTTTTCAAATTCCAGTTTGTTGGACAACAGCGTCGACTGAAGCACTACGCCAAAGGTACGCAACAGCTGCATATCAAAGCCAATGACTTGGTTGACATTCCGATATTCGTTGCATTGGCCTATCTTTTCAATCCGTACACCGTGTTCAATTGCGTCGGCCAGACGACAACCGTATGGAGTAATTTGTTTTTAGCCGCATTTTTCTTCTTTCTCATTCGAAAGCAAACGTTGCTGTGTTGCCTGTGCCTAGCACTTGAGACACAACGTAATTTCTATCCCATCGAGTTGATCATACCCGCATCATTGTATTTGAGCTCGTACGAAGTAGACGATGACGATGCAATTGACTTAATTGAAAACACCACATTTAAGTGGCGTAACGTATTCAATGTCATTATCAAATTCGGACTGATTTTAACTGGGCTACACATTGTCTCGTATTGCATTGTTAACGATTGGAGTTTTTTGGACTCGACATATGGATTCATGTAAGACTCTGATTCATGATGTGCTTCTCTTTAAATTAATAACAACTGTGATGATTAAATGTGTGCTATCTTCATTTTAGTCTGAATCATCGTGATCTACAACCGAATATCGGCCTGTTTTGGTACTTCTTCACTGAAATGTTCGAACACTTTCGACCACTGTTTTTGTTTTCATTTCAATTGAATGCCACCATACTCTATTTGGTACCGTTGACTATCAAACTGCAGAAACAACCGATATTTTTGGCCACCATCCTCATCGCATTGACATCTATATTCCGATCATATCCCTGTGTGGGAGATGTTGCCTTCTACATGGCACTGATTCCACTTTGGAAGCATTCAACCGTTTGTAAGTGAAATATTTGAATGAAATTTTGTACAGAGTCGAAATTGGTATGGATCGATTTGATTCGACTAAAAACCAAGTCTTTCAAACTCTACGCTAAAAACTTGCCAATCCGACTTAAATCTATGACTTCAAGAATTCTAATCATGTTCCGTCTTTTCAGTGATGGCAAACTACTTTATCGTGTTCTGCTTTTTCCTCATCACATCTGCTCTCGGACCAACCGTATGGTATTTATGGATTTATTGCAATTCAGCCAATGCGAATTTCTACTTTGGAGCCACTTTAGCATTTGCAAGTGCACAGGTAAACCAAATTGTCTAATGATAACATGGCCATAAAAAAACTGACTCACTGTCTCAATTCTGTTGTTTGTTTTAGATATTCCTGGTGACCGATTTGCTATTTGCATCAAACAAGCGAGACTTTTGTTTACGGCACGGTCTCAACCGATTGAATCAATTAATTTTAGAATAGGTGTCATTTAATGTAAAGAGCTTTATCCCAAAATGAACAACAAGTTAATTTGAAATAATAAAAAAATCGATAAAAACCAAATCGTTGGGTTGTTTTTTTCGTTAATTATTAGTATATTGGCACAAGTGACATGTTTTTTTTTATCTTATCGTATAATTTTGTGAAAAATTAAACACATTGAGGAACCATAAATTTACACAACTCCATTTTATATAACATGGAATTGATGTGCGATCGTTTAAAACCGAACTAATGGGCCTTCGGTTGGCGGTGTATCATAAGATCTTTGTGCGGACGATGATGGCATTGTGTATTCAATGGGTATGCGGTAGCTTAAATCCCCTACAACATCTTCATATTTCGGCGGCAAATCATTGGCAGCTGGACAAGGAGAAGCAATATGTTTGATTAGCTTGAATTCATAAATTGTGATGACTTATGTTTTCATAATATACTCTTAGATTCAATGTAACAAACATTCACTTTCGAATCATACCTTTCAATTCTTGCTGCTGATGAATGAACTCTTGTTGTTGTTGTGATAGAACCGAACTAGGTGTCAGTGAATTTCGTTGCAATGGATTAGCCAACGGTTGCACTGTGTACACATGATACTGTTGAGCCTCTTTAAATGGAAAACATAAGTCATTTTATTGGAAAAAAAGGAGCCATATGGTATGGGGAATATAATGAGTGATTGCGTGCGTCACACAATTTATTCGATAAACAATCAAAGTCGTTGCGTTTAGAATATGTCAAAAGTTGACATTTTTCATCAAAATCCACTGAAGTCAATATATTTTCAATGAAAATTTTACACGTACGAATTTGTCGTTGTAAATCCACCTCTTGCTGTCGAAGTTGACGCTCTTTTATTCTGCGATAGATCGATTCCTAAGGTATGAACATAAAGAGAGAGAGAGAGAGAGAGAGAGAAAAAATTATTACATGCAAAAATGTGGCAAAATCAGCACCTATCAAGCAAAAAGCCTAAAAAAAATCACTCACTAAAATCGATATGAGAATGGTCAAACAGACAAGTAGCCATAATAGCGTCCAAACATCATACATCATTCCACGAAAATGGCAAACTGCTTATTCTATTTTGTGTCACAAATAACAAACAAAGAAAACTTGAAATTTTTTCCTTTCGCAATTGATTTTAATTTCGCAAATGATTTGATTCACAGCAATTCAGCGACTGACTCAATATTGTGGCTCGAATATCTAGTGATTAATTGGTTTGTGTATATATATATTTTTATTAATGTGTAAAAATGTGAGTAAATTAGTTATTTGTCGTTGCCGTTTCAACTTTTTTTTTACTGATAAATACACTTCATTTTGAATTCGATACGGCGAAAAAGAACCACGTTGTCGATCTCTGACAGAAAGTGTAACACCACAGAGAGAAGAAGAAAAACATACGACTGAATTTGAGAAATACACCAGACACCGTACACCGTACACCGAATGACTTTTGTTTTCGTTCGCACACACTACTTCTATAGTTGGAGTACCGCTATGCGAAAAAGAAGAAGAAGCAGCCGAAGACCAGTACACACTGCGTCCAATTTAATCTGAAATTTATAACATGGGTAGTTCCGTGTCACATTTGTTTGAACTTTTTTTTTTGTCGAATTGTTCTATTGCAATTTGCAAAACACTTCGTTTGGGTTGAGATACGATAGCGAATATAATATCTTATCGCCTTATCACACACTGTTATCAACGTACTCAGTTTTTTTCACCGCCATCGCTGTTCATGCTGAATTGCTCTTTTTTTTTAGTTTAATTTCACTTTACATATTCTTTTGTTGATTTCTTCTGGGTTATTTTTTTTTTCACTCTTTTGACGAATCACACAAGCACAAAACTGTCGTATTTATGAATCGACAGTTGTGTACGTGTGATTGTGTGTACTAGGTATCCAATATAAAAAGTCAAATATATCAGTTATACAGAGAAACAAATATTCCATAAAGTACCTTCATGAGTCATGAATCATGACAACAATTAATATATACATGTATGTATATGTAAGAGATAAGGAGTGAAAGAAAAACACTGGAATTTGATTGCAAAATGAATTGTCTTACCTGATAAATAACACCCAATTCAGAGTGTTGTCTTCGAGAAAATCATGCACAAGTGCCAGTTGATTGTTATTCCGTGTCCGGATTCTTTGCGTGATACATGAGCTCACAATAGATAGAGATTTTACACCATTTTGTTTAATGTCTTAAATCGTAAAGTGATTTTTATGGCCAATTTTTGTCATTCCAAAATATTGACAAATGCGTGAAGTGGAAATTTTCTAGAAGAAAAAAAGAAGGTGACTCCCACAACTGCAAATAAACTGAGAAAAAAATATAGAAAAACAAGGAAATTTCATGTGAGGTGGATATTGTTTTGATTAGCAGGCAGCACGATCATCAATTATCTGCATAAAATGGGCATTTTTGAATACATTAAACAGTGAGTTTGAATTTAGTCATTTAAAGGTATACACAGAAAGATATTGTTCACTATGAACAGTTCATTATCAACAGTGCAACTGCATTAAGATGTTGTTCTTGAGTTTTTCTCGCTTTGTTTTTATTTATACCGTGCAATCGTTCTGACAGTTATGTACCGCTGACCGTGTGGTCATGTAGAAAATGTATAAACTTTCAATGCCAAAATCGGGTTGAAGGAAGAGCCCCATTCATTTTGGATTACATCCAATTGAAACACACCCAAAACCGCATTTATCTTGACCAAACTTGTCTTAACAATAATAAAAAGCTAGATAACGTTCCGTTTAGCCATCGATAAAACAGTTCAGCCATCTACTTTTCAGATAGAAAAACAAAACATCACCGTTTTCAGGGTAAACGTTAAACATTAATTTCAAAACAACCGACAACTCTCTTGCTCTATCTCTCTTCGTTCCCAGTGTGTGTGCTACTTTATTTTGCCCGTGGTTCTTCCACAGGTAGGTAAACATGGGTAAAATATATCGTTATCTCGTGATTCAAGTCGTTGAACAAACCTATATGCAATTTCTTCTTATCAAATAATATATAACATGATTATAGAGCTATTTGCGTCTTCTTTCGGGGCAAACACACATCGAGAACCATGTACGCGATAATTTCACATTTTTTATCTATTTAAAATTTCTGGCTGGTTACCATCTCGCTTTCGGCTTCTTTTATTTCTTTTCTTTTTTTTTTAAATTAACGTCAAAAAATGATGGAAACAAATTTAAAACATTCAAATTGTGATTAGCATGTTGAGGATCGCACAATGGCAATCATAAATAATGTGTCACGAAGTGACAGTCTGCCAACGGCGACCTAAAATGTTTATCATCTTGAAATACAATATATATATTAGAAACTTCAATGAACAAGCTAAACAATTCCATTTTGTCGACTCTAGTACTTGCTCGATGCGTTAATCCAATTTACTAGCCGAACAAAAAGTGTCACATTGCGAGTAGCATTTGCCGACAACACTGGCTACTACTATGTTAATGCATGAATACAATTAATGCCATTGTGTAAAATTTGCTATGGCCATGTGTACGAACGCGAGCGCGACGCGGCCTTTACAAATATGCATACAAATCGGTTTATTGAAGGAAGACCGCGACAATACGGTAATTAGATCTATCAAACAAAATCATTTATCATCCAATCATTTGTTGTGAGCGGTTGTAATTTTCTTTAATAAAATGCTCGTTACGATCGAAACGAACGATGCTCGAAGTTTCCAAGAAGAAGAAGAAGAAGAATTTCTAGAAAAAGTATATCGCGCAGTCTTTTACCTGCACTCACGTGAATTCAATTGAATTATTTATGCTATATAGTTAAGCTATACTCACTGTATCGGTTCGTACGAGCGACCGCTCTTCATTCTAGACTCTCTTTTGCAGCATTTGTTTCACTCTCTCGAGCTTAGTTGCTCTCTCGCAATACATACAAACGATGCATACGTTCGCGTTCACTGCTTCGTTACTCTCTTCTTTGTTGTGTATATCAAAAGCACATGCCTGTGTATCGAGTGTATTGGTAAGTAGCGAGCGCGTGAGACTCTAAATAACATATTCAATGGAGAATTGATATGCGAGCAACTGAACTGAACTCAACACAATATATCCAGAGAAAGAGAGAGCGGCAAGTATGCTCAATACGCTCAATACGATCACTCTCTCTTCCCATTCACTTCGGACGGCAAATACACACAAATGTAAACAAAACGCATGCATATGTATACGAAGCGCGAAGAGCAGCTGAGAGAAACAACATTTCTACATATGATCTGGCAGTTAGTTTAACCGCAGACTTTGCCTGAAATTCATGTAAATTCGATATTATCAGTCGCGATACCTTTTCGTTCAACGTCTATTACCCGTACATAGTTAGTTGTGTTTTTTTTTCATTCGTTCGTTCGTTCGTTGCTTCTCTTCACTTCTGCTTCTCTTTACTTAAGAATTTATCTATTTCAATTGAACATTGTGTGTGATTAGTGGTTTATGTGTTTAGTTTTTTTTTTGCTTCCGCAAAATCGATCTGTTCGATGTTTTATTTGTGGCATTTGAATGAAATTCAATTTTAGTTGACTTGTTAGAAACACATCTATTGATTATTGAATTACGATCACCACGATTGTGTCGATCAATCCACGATGAACTTCATATTCAGTGATTTTTCGGATAGAAAAAAAACAACAACATTTCAGGTTTTTCACATGTTGATGAAACACAGAGCATTTCACTCTTGCTCATCGCTTTTTTCTGTGTTTACATCCTCTTTCTGTGGGAAACCTGAATGATGTGTAAACAATGTGTGTGTTTTTTTTTCGGTGCAGCGATAATTAAATTCGTCTTTTTTATTGGTTTGTTGATGTTGTGCATTCAACAACCATTCCACATTGATTGACATTGGTCGGCAGCGAGAGAGGTAGCACAAGAAAAAAAAATTCTTTAAAAATGCGAAGAATAATAATGGCCGATGCAAAAAAAAGAAATGTAAAAAAAAACAACTACAACTCTTTTAATTTAATTCTCTTTGAAGTTTGCAGTTTAATGAGAAAGCAATTTTCACAGAAACACGAACCCATCGCGCAGAACTGAACGAAAAAATGATTACGAAAAGCCCTGTAATTTACATCAAAACACTTCAAAACTGCATATTTCGTACATAAATATGATAAACGTGAACGCAAAGAGTGAAATGAAAAACGACCTCCATTGTGGAACAGTGCAACAACAACAACAAAAAACAAACGAAGTTAGCGTAATTACACATACACATCGTCTCGATGAATGCACTTAAGCCACCCGAAAAAAAAACAACTCTCAACGCATTTGCGAACACTGCGAGCGCAACGAATTTCGCGCACATTGAAAACACCGAAATGAGTGATGCGTAATTAAATTTAGCATTTAAACTCTCTCTCTCTCTCTCTCCGTTTGTGGCCACTGCATCGATTTATTTGTTGTGAAAAAGAACTGTGAGCGATATTCTGGCTACGAAATATGCCTCTCCATTTGTAAATGTTTTCATCAAATGAAATTGATGAAATGGTCGACCGTCGAGCCGAGAGAGGAGAAAAAACACGGCTTTAAAATGTGGCGGCAAATTAAAGTAAACATAAACCAGAAATGGATCATTTATCGTCGGGAAAATCGAAATGAGTTGATAAAAGAAATTACGATTTTTTTTTTTTGTCTAATCAAAACAGAGAAATAAAAATGGCCCAACCCAAAAAAAATGCCAGATTTTTTGCAAACAGATCGATTGCGTAAAATATTGCGGCTGTTTCGATTAAAATGAAAATGAAAAAAAAAAACCTGACGGTTTTTGCATAAAAATATCGGTTAAAGCCGTTAAATTTTCAACAAGTCTTTCAACAAGCTTTCGGCTTATTCGAACTACGGCTTCCATTCGTGTGAATCATTCGTATGCGGAATTCAAACTGTACGCGTCGACTGTTTTTTGTTTTTGTTTCAATTCAATTAGATTAAATTTTAACAGGACTTATCGTTGGCTGCCAAGGCAAACGTTTTTTCGGTGATAAATGTGCGGTTGAAACTGTGTGCACTGCCATAGTCAGCGCGTCACGTGCCGGTTTTTGTTGTTGTTGTTATTTTTTTGTCGTCATTCGTAAACCATTTACTGTTGACTATATATTTACAACGTAAACATGCGTTGTGAAATTCACTTGTGAATATACCGAGTTTTTCGTGCGTGGATTTCTGTCCATTTTATGGCAACGTTCCAATGCATTAGATATGTGTATACTTAGACCGGTTGCATTGTTAATGGGGATCGTAAAACGCACAGAACACTTGCCATTTTATTGAATACAACTCTAATTGCTGTTGCTGGTTTTTTGCGGCACATTTTTTGGCCGACGTACAAAAATTACGTTCAATAATATCTAAAAATGTTGTGTGCTCTTCTCATTCGGAAATTATTATGGTTTCCACAATTTTCAATTTGAATTATGGTCTGGTTTGTGCGCATTAAATAGCTTCGGTAATCATGAAGCTTCAATTTATATCGGAATGGAGATCACCAAGTGATCTCATATAAAACTGAGCCGAGAATCGGTCGAGTGCAATTACATTGAGAGAAAACTGAAGAAAGAAGGAGAGTGAAAAAAGTACGCTGCACCAAAATGATAAAGCGCGTCCGCTGTTCACTCTATTTTTACATGTTTGGCGACGTGAATTATTCATACGTCTGTTTTCATTAAGCGGCAGTTTCGCGTGTGCGCATTGCCATTGTTTGGACACAAAATGCGGTTTGATTGGCTTTTGTTTTAAAAATATACCAACGAAAACAATTTCACTCGTTCTCTTTCGCTCTCGCTCTTCCTCTCTTCTATTTCTTTCTATCTGCTGCTTCTTACAAGCTGTTGTACGCATTTCTTCAAAAATTCAGTTGCCTGTCGCTATATTTTGCCCATTTTTTTTTTATTGTCACATTGGAAAATTTGTAGAATATATCACATATGTGGTGACCATAACTTTCATTGTTTGCAATTTGTTTATCAAAATGGCATTCTGTGTGTATAACACGCGTCCGCATCAGAAAATAGAGTACAAAGAAAAACAGTTTACATTCAAAAGATATTGTTATATTGGTGGCGTATTTTTCGATGCGACGCGTGTCGATTTCCACATCAATTGAAATGCTTTCAACGAAACTCAGTTATGAATTGAAGCTAAAGAAATGGATTTGTATGAAAGTTAAATATTTGCACTGTCCATTGCGTCATAGGATCAATCAAAAATATTTTGGTTAGTTTCCATTGCTTTCAACGCTTTGTTTGACGAATTGTCAATTCGCACAAAATGGTTGGTTGCACTTTGGAAACCACAGCCACTGGATTGCTAGTGTGTAAACGATGGCTGAAAGGAAAAAGAAACAATTGACGAAAATTTTCGCACATAACTCGTGTACTCATTCTATTTGCACAGTCAAGCGATTTTGTTCGAGCATCATCAATCAAGACAGCAGATGTATAGAGTCAACAAGGAAGAACGACGAATGATTGAGGTGATGCGAATCGATTGAGTTCAAAGCCAAACAATGTTTAATCGTACACTTCCAATTTCATGCTATACAATTTGTGTCTATAGGAAATGCTGCATATTATCAATTCATCTATTCAAGAAGATGCTTAACATATGCAAACATTCTTGTGCTGACACCCATCGAAACAATGCTTTTGTCTCGTCGATCTATGTGCTTGCCGTAACGACAATGTCTCGTGTACAAAACAAATTGGAAGCATTAATTGAATTGCAGCAGTAGCAACGCCATTCATTTCATTTATGGGTGGAAAATAAATGCTTCTCGACACATCTCAGCACCTACTTGTGCGACATGTCAAGCCGCACCGCGTAATGAATGCATATCTCATGACAAGATGAAACATTGTGGAAGTCAATGAAAATAAATCGAATTGAGCGTTTTGGCGAACAGCAATGGATGAAAATGGCATACGTCGCCATAATGCAAACCGACATTGTAAATGCCATATAAGCTGTGCCGCAATTTTCAATTTATTTTAACACTTTATGCCACACACATACTGAATTAATATGCGCGGCACACATTTTCTGATTATTTTTATAATAAAAACAAAACGATAATAAGTTTTTGTTTCAGTCACAAGATCTTTGATCTCATTCTCTTTGAGTCATTTCATATTTTACGCTCACAAAAACTCTTTTTCTCGTTACTTACATGCGACCTTTGCGGATAAAAAATACAATTGAGAGAAATAAAAATAAGCGCTTTGTAAGAATGTCATTGCGAAGATCAAAACAAAGTTATAGTAACTGTACCATACCGTCGTCTCACTCAGTTATCGTTTCGCTTTTATTCACATGCTACCAAATGCAAAATAATAATATTTTAGGTCGTTGACTTGACTCGAACTTTTCGTTTCGACAAACAACGACAAAAACAACTGACAGAGACACACGATTACGTTTTGCTATCGTGAAATTTATCGAAACTTGTCACACACACAAAAACGCACACACTCGGCTCCCCTGAGCCCATGTTTCACAACTCTATTCGAGAATTAATTATTTATCTCGTGAACGATTAGAAATTCAATAAATATTAATAGCTCGATTTTGTTAGCTAACTCGCATGAGGCAACAGGTTTCGTGTGTGTGTGTAACACAGATATTAGTTTAGTTTTGTTTAGTTCGTTCGCGTTTGAAAAGATAACACAACAAAACGCCGAAATATGCATATTTCTATTCGGAATGAATCACACACGTGTGACTTTTTGCAGTAAAAACGCAACTTGCTTTGGGCAAGCTGCAGAAAAAGTGAAACCGTTTGATGCGAGGCTTTTTTTTTGAAATCATTGATGAAACCATACAAAAAGCATTGACTTTTTTCGCTTTTTGCCTATGGATGTATGCTCATAGTAACCATACGGCATTGATGTTGAATTCAATTAGTATTGCCCGAAAAAGTTTCCGGGTCCATTTCGAATTCGACAAAAAAGCCTTTATCTTATCGGTGAAGTGTCTTAAATCACACTCTTCATTTATAAATCTATTGAAATCACTTTGCAATATAAAACCTACTTGTCACCATATTTGCAAGCCAAAAAAAAAATCGCAAACGCTTTTGTTTTTTTGAAATGACGTCTGCCTATGTGGTATGTGCAAAATTTCACAAAAATTGTCGTATACGTATCGTTGAATGACGAAAAAAGAACACGCTCAAGTACACGCACTCACTATGGAATTCAATGTTCGTCATAATTTCGAGCAAGAACGTAGATTTCAAGTGCAATCAACAACAAATGACAGTTCGTGAACAGAGAAAAAAAGTGTCAACTATTGTATTCTCGCTCTCGCTCTCACTCTCGCTCTGTTTTGTTCCATGAAAAATGGAGTGAGGCAATCGCTTACTCCGTGAATAACACACAATTTCTCAATCATGTGATGGAATTGAGTTTGAATGTTGGAATGAAATGGCAGCCACAAACGCGATTCATTTGCCACAAATAATAATAATTATAGATCGGTTTATGTACTTTTTTTCTACAAAGGCGGAAATGTTTTGAGGAGAGAAAAAAAAATTATGTGTTATTTCAGTTTAGCAGCATTGGGTTGTGTCAAATCACATAGCGACTCAATGACATTCTAAGTTGGAAACAAGTTGAAATTCAGTGCAGTCGATCAATCGAACTGGGTGATCGAAAATCGGCAATTTCAAGAACCAATGTCAATATTGTGCAGTAATTTATCAAAAAATCCATCGAATAAGTGTATATCCAAAGCAAATAAACAATTGCAAGACTCACGATCTCGATAATAAAAAAAACGCGCTATTTTAAGAATAGACACACAATTTGAATGTGAATAAATAAGTGTGTACTCAATATTTCGTGATTAGATCATTCCGAAAAAGGAACATAAACGCTAAATAAAAATCCAAAAATAAAATGTGCCGTTGTTGCCAGAGGTAAGCCACTAACTACACATAATTATACATTGTTTAACATCCGTTTGATAAACAACGTCGTCAATATCGATAAATACTTTGGGAGGCTTAGGAAGTATTGCGGAAAAAAAAATAATTTTTTGAAATTATGAGTGAAAAACAACAGTTTTCTTTCGATTTTAAGTCAAATGTTAAAAATAGAGCCAACAAGTGCTAATTGGATTAACTGTGGAATGGAGTAACGCACCTCCTTCTTATAAACAAGTCATAAACACAACATGTCAACAATCCATTTTTTTTTATTTGGTTTGCGTCTTTTTACTTTCCTGCAAAAATTAAAAGATTCTCTCACTTTTCGAACCGTGATTCAGCGTTGACGAATGTTTGAGAATTCTTTTCATTGATTTACTAAATGCATCGATATTTATATTTTGACTTAAACAACAAGTTCAATGGCGCCAACATATGCCGACAAAATGCCTATGAATTGAAACGAGGAATTGCCCTTGCAATTTCTGTTTGTTTTACAGTTGTTTGACACAACTCAACCCAAAAGGCAGCTATTGTTCAGGGCAATTTATTTTAGCGATATTCAACTCAGGGCCACCAGAAAAGATGGTGGGCCCCAGCTGGACTATGTCGATAAATTAAATGTACTAGTCTTCAATTTAGAGTGACTTTGTTCCATTCGCAGTTGCTTCGACGCAGCAAGCTTAAATCGGTAAAGCAAACGAAACTAGCGCACTTGATTGGTCACATGTTACTGCTATTGAAGTAGTAATTTTCATGCGAATTATCGAATTGAATATTAATGAAATCAGTCTATTAGGAATTGTTAGTCGTCGTTGTCGTCGGTTGCGCATGAGTAAAATTAGCAATTTTATGAAAGTTGATTACGACAGCACAATATGTATTTGAACAAAAATTTATTACGAAATAACTGCAACCAGAAATGATCATTCGAAACCCATCAAATCTATGTTATTTGTTTATATTGCAATTTTATTCGTTCTGTTTACTTGCAGTTGCTTTGAAGATTGCTACTGGTATTGCATTGAAGAACGATTTTGCTTCGATAAGAACATTGGTAAGTGTTGCATTTGAAATAAATAAACACAGCGAAGCTTAAATAAACAACATGTTGTACTATTTATTTATTGTAGCAAATTATAATGCTGACGAGGATGAGTATTTAACGAAACGTGGCAAAGGGTTCAATGATTTGCATTTGGATGCGAACGATCGGCCCATCTGTGAACAACCCGTTCGACAGGAAAATGGATTGAGGTAAATTCTTTTTGAATGATTTTTTTTTCATACGTCTTGACATTTTTCTTCAATGATTGGGTTTTCCAAGGGTTTTTCCTTTTCAATCCTAGCAATTTCAATTTTTGTCATTTTAATTCTTTCAACTATTTCTTCAATTCAATTTTACAACTTGTAATCAATTTTTTTTCCTTTTCTAGTTCAAAAATCCGCGAAGATGACTACCGTCAAATCCAAACAAATGTGCCATTTTTGGCGCCGGAAATTCTGGCTGTGTTTGCGAATTCGCAAATCTTCCACGATAGTCAGCCGAACAAATCATTGGCCATTGTACACAAGAGTCCGGGCATCCATGATGACCCATCGAAGAAGCACACACGTACCGATTCTGACAGCGAGAAGAAACTATTGAAACGACTTGAAGGTAACACTTTCGACTGAACCGAAATTCATAATCACAAAACGCAGTGGCAACGCTGGAGTGTTGTTCAACCAAAAACGAAACAATCCAAAATATCACAATGATCTCATGAACACACTAATCAAATAACAGATATTTTATCATGTAAATAATTGAATTCAAAACAAGAACAAAAAACATAATATTTATCGAAAATTGGCTAAAAACGAATTTTTTTCTGTTGAAAATTGAAACCGCAATCAATTGATTTGAAGGCAAACTGATGTTTGGCATCAAATGACCAGGGATATCAAAACATTTTTAGCTGATAAAAACCATTAACACAATGTAAAACACAGAGAGAAAAAAAATACATTGTGGTTGCCATTTATATTTAAATTCCTAATGACCGAATGTGGTTTTCACATCGATATAACCTTAATTCGGAGAAAAACAAAAATTGTACTAATTGATTTGGACAATGGAATTTTTTGGCTCCAATTTGATTTTAACATGAATATAATGATTATAAGGACGTGTGTGTGTGGCGTGTAATTTTGAGTTATAATTAAATTTAACGATTTCAATAACGTTTCCCGTTGGTTTGAAATTAATCACCTCAAAATCACACTAAACACACATACCCGAAATTCGAGATTAAGTTCAACGTCATACAACAAATGGTTTACTTTTGCAATTTTCTTTTACTAATCAAATCAAATCGTCGTATTTAGAGCGATAGCGATCACACATTTTGGTCTAATTGGGTGTAATGGGGGATATTGAATTATCATGATGCATGTCTTAAATACCCGTTATCATTTTGTTCAATATCGGATATAGCGCGCGTTTTCTTGTCATCCACTGTCCTCATTTAATTTGTAGTCAATAGGTAGGTCCACCATTTAAGTGTTTTTTCTTCTTCTCCGTTTTATGTGAGAAAACTGAAACTAAAACAAAAAACAAACTTAATTCGAATTATCATTTGCCTCATGTTCATACAAAAAAAAAAAGTCGTCTGCTATGCCCAAACTGTAGTCTTCCGCTTTATTTAAACTGTTAAATAATTCCTCTATTCAATGGCGCAGCAACTCAACCAACAAAACAAAACAAAAACACGATAACTGGCAATTAATTGAATACATTCTACTGCTAGGTTTATTTATCTAATGCGATTTTTGACTTGAATCAAAATTACTTGTTTTCATCACTCTTATTGCTTCTGTGTTGTACATTTTACATTAAACAACCGAAAAACGGCAGCAACAAACGAAAAGCCTGTTTAGTATGTATGAATTGCAATTTTGTATAATGTTCTGGGAAATTAAGTGCTTGCTCATGCACGATCGTGTTTCTTGCTGAAATACGAACGAAAAAATAATCGAAATGAAGAATTCGCCATAGTAAAATGGTTTGGCTGATGACGTTCTATTTTCTGTGTATTTGGGTAGATATACTGTTCATTTCTCATAAAAATCTCTAGCTCACCTCATTTTTCAAACTAAACATTCACATTTTTCACATTTTATTTTGTAATTATATCAATTTGGTTTGTTGTAATCATTTTTCATGCTTCAATGAGAATCATTTACATTTTGTATTGGAACCGACTTTATACTGTTCTAAAAATTGTGCGCCATGAATATTTTTTATCTTACAAGCCTAAAAATGGTTGCAAAAATAACATGATCGTACAATAGTCGGAATGAAATCAAGAGATAATGAATAAGCTTCGAGCGTGAGGGTGCATATCATATCGTGTCAGCCGAATGCTACTCGCAATATAAAATGTGTTGTTTGTTTTGCAATGTTTTCTGCAGACTGTACTCTCATTACATACAAAAACAGAGTGAGCGAGAGAGAGAGAGAGAGAGAGAGAGAGAGAGAGATAAAACGCGATATTTGCATTGACTTCAAAAGAGATCCAGAGTCATAACGTGTATTTCAAGTCAAATATGATGCTGTAGCTATCGTCGTCGTTGTCGTCGTTGAAAGAACTTGAACTTCGTGTAAATATGTAGTTAAACTTGACCTAATAAAATGGATCCCGTGCAAAACGTGAGCTCAAATTATACAACGCTGCTCACCGATGCCAATTGGTACGGTAAGTTAAAAACTTATCGGCTGAAAAAAATCTCAAAAAGTAAACTGATCTTGAAAGAGGAAGAATCCAATACGCAAATGAGGTTTTTTTTCTGTTCTTTCTTTGTTTAATGCTTCATGGCAGCTGTCGCTGCCATTGAGGCAGAGGACAAAATTGAATTTCGGCAGAACAAAAACGGTTTTGCGCTTAAATTGAATGGGTTTTATATTACAATGGACTGAAATTTCACTCAAAGTACACGCTGCGTATGTCTCGCTATTTGTTCAGAACCGTGATTTTTTTCTTCGTTCTCTCACTCTCTCTCTCTCTCTCTCTCTCTCTCTCTCTCTCTCTCTCTCTCTCTCTCT
>NW_022595245.1:7636280-7680087 GCF_009176505.1 Sitodiplosis mosellana
TCTCTCTCTCTCTCTCTCTCTCTCTCTCTCTCTCTCTCTCTCTCTCTTTGTGTGTCGTGTCGACTCACTGCGCTGTGTGTATACTTCGTTCAAGGTCAATCGTCAATGCAAAACATTATGTGAATTCATGCTAAATTTACGACAGCTGGAGAGTAAACAGCGAAAAATTGAACAATGCCTACAATTCTTCCAAACAATTTTATAACATGCCTTCGGGTTATTTCGAGAACATTTATTTCGTTCTCTGATATCTCTATATATAGAGATAGTGAATGTCGCATAAATTACAGCTCTACTTAACACATCAACCGCCTCTATACCGGTTGATACACTTGATATGAGTAATTGTTTTCAAGCAGTTGAAACACGTAGTTTACGATGAGTCAAAGATAGAGGGAGAGAGAGAAAGATCTAGAGGACGAGAGAAATAAATTCGTTCAAAAGTGAAATGAAACCACACAGACTCATGCTCATACACAAGCACGGTGCCAGAGAATCATTTATCATATCTGCATTTAAATGTGTGAATGTTGTTGAATTCTGTGCTATTATCTCAATTTCCGGTGCTATGGAAACCTAAGTCTTATCTTTGTCTACGGATTTTGAAAATGGAATTGTTTCTAATGTTTCAATGAAATACGAATAATAATCGCTTAATTCAATGAGAGACCAATTCAGTATATTGTCGAGTCAAAGATCTGATGAATATCTAGACGTCTTGAATCAACGTAAAATGATGGTGAAATCAATGTGAACCTGTTGAAAAAAATACGTATCAATATGAATAAAATGAAATGAATGCAATTGATACAACGCTTATTATTAACTTTCTTTTTTTGATTTTTACATACAAATAAAATTTATTCGTAGAATTGCTGTAGAATTTTTGAAGAAAAAAAACCATTTACGTCTTTTTCTCTCAAATTAAGATGCTTTTCTCTTCTTTGTTTTCTTGTTTTGGCTGTCTTTTGTCATCATTTGGCATTTTAGACTAACCTCCTTCTGCTTCAACTAAACCTTCATCATGCGCATCATCCAACTGTAGCGACATCGCCAATAATTTGCATTCCATCCAGTAGTTTTTGTTTCATTCAAAAGTAATGTGTTTTTTTTTCTTTGTTTTTCAATATTGTTTGCCAATTTGTTTTTTATATTCATTGCTCGAAAATAAATTATCCGTTTTAAATCTAGATGTGTAGACAATTATAATCAATAGCTATTGCTAAAAAAACCACCTTTCCAAAAGTTTAGTTACATTTTTGCCGTTCATTTGTTTCCATTTCCCACAGGAATCGAATTAAACTCGGAAGAAGAGCAACAAGGTGCTAGCAAAACAGCCAGCAAATCATCGCGAAGGGATGAGAAAGCGAATGAATTGATTTTGCGACCGGTGCCGATAATTAGGACAAATACACCGTCCACGTCAAGTGACAATGCCGACGGTGGTGTTGATTCAGAAGAGGAATCCAGTAGTGTTGGAATAAAGACACCAATTTTGAATAAACGTTTGCGAACGATTCAAAGTTTGCCGTACTTTTCATTTCGGCCGGCCAGCGAAACGGACATTTTTACGATAGCCGGCAGTTCAAATATGATTAGTATGACACCGGAAATACCATCCATATCGTATACAACGCTGCCGAAACACTTTGTAGATACGCCAACCATTGAAAAGTACAAAGAATCAGTAAGTTTGTACAGTATTCAAACATCGAATAAAGAGCGAGCCACCGAAGCCGATTTCACAATGCCAAGATATTTCGGTAAAGGTGATATGATTGCACAGAGCGTTGAAAATCTATCGACCACAAAACCGGGCCGCGCTTCGCCGAGTAAAAAAGTCGAGAAGAGTAAACGGCTGAAATTGCTGCGTGCTAATTTGCCACCGCTTTCAATTCACATTAACAAAGAAAAATCCAAGGAACGAAAAATCGAATGATGAAAAACAGAAAAGTTTGAAAAAAAAGAAAAAAAACTGGGAACTCACAACGGAAGAAAACGCGTCAAGTACGAATCTACAACGATCCTTGCTAATGCAACTGTGATATTGACTTTTAATATAACTCTTCGTTCATTTCAGGAACTCTTAAAACAATCGACCAAAATTTGAATTTTAAATTATTCAATCAATCATTAGTTTTAGTATTAGAGTCTAGTTGAATGGCATAGAACTACCTAATTTGCATTAGATGCGATCGTTTATTATTGTTAAGTTTTTTTTTACCTGTACATCGAATAATGGTTTTTTTTCGATTGTGTGCCTCAAATGGCATGCCATTACTTCGTTGACATTTTAATTTCAATGAAGAAGTGCGTTAACACGAGATATTCAAATTTGTTTTTTGTTTTGCTAGATGAGGAAAAAAAATCATTGTAACAAATTGCATCAAGATGTAGAATTAATAGAGTAGCTCGTTTTGTTTGTCTCTGTTGTTGTTAACACGTGAGTGGCACTCAAAAAACACGTTTTTCTTAATAGAGTAGTTTTTATGTGGGCCTACGGTGGTGGTGTTGTTCTAGTGTCTTAAGATTTATTTCACTGTTGTGAAGAGCATTTCTCTACGAAATACATTTTAATCTTTTTTTTACATTTAAGCTTAAATTGTTTCTGTCCATTGGCATTAAATCTTAGATTTTTTTAATTGAAAAAAAAAGAAGACCGGATTGTGTTTTTGTTTCTTGATCATCTGATAATTTTATATTGACTAGCAACGAGATGTTGCTATTTTTTATTTCTTTCCTAAATAGATTTATTTTCTAAATAGATCTAAATAGATCAGCAAAAGTATCAAGCAAATGGGAGAAAAATTCGTTAAGAAACGGTAAGTTGGTGACAGTAACGGCTTAGAATCTTTCAAAAGCACACCTTTCAGCTTTGTACACCCCTTCTTCGGTCGAGCATGAATCCGACACTTGCAAAACAAAAACAAAAAAAATGAAAACAAACCATTGGAAGCTGTACGCACCTTCATCTCTGAATCACATGTTGCCGATTCTCCGGTTTTCTCTCTCTCTCTCTTGCGCACATTTTCCATGGAATGGAAACTGGAAAATGTGAATCTGTTTACGATGCGCAACGATGTGATTTTCTCAATACATAACGACAGTCCGGTGCTCTTTCTCTCTCTCTCTCGCTCTCTCTGCAAGTGAGCGTCAAAACATCTATATACTTCTCCACTTCGGCACTCTGCTCAACACATCGTTGCACGCTATCAATGGTGTTTACGTATCTCTCGCTGGTTTTTGGACGCTTCTCACAACATTTCTCATTCTCTCAGTCGAACATTTTCCAGAAACAGTCTCTCTCTCTATGTAACACACGCACCGTTGCGATGTGATGGGAAAATCTTCAGTTGGATGATGATTCAGTTCAACAGAGACTATCAATCGGATCGGTTCGTTTGTCGAATTTTGTTTCAGCCGCGCTCAACTGTTTGTCAACTTATTCAACTCTCCCAGTTTGATTGAAATAGATAACAAAAATAGCGAGTGATGAAAAAAGTGTGAGAAACGGAAGTTCTTGTTACGGAAACGAAAAATTTACTTTTGCGATAAAAGTTTTATGGATTTATTGATTGGTTTATCAGATTGTCTGAATTCGGTTTCTGAAACACTTTTAAATTGGTGTGCATTTTACGCGTGCATTTGGGTGCACCTTATGTGTGGTTTGACCCAAGGTCAGTGTGCAAAGAGAACAATTTTCCAAACGAATTTTTGAACATTTGTTAAATAAGCCAAATTTCCAAATTGTTACGAAGTAAATTCAAGAGAGGTTTTGATTCGATTGTTGTATAATTGTGTGTGTGATAGCACGAACAAGGGAAAAATAGCGAAAATTACGAAAATAAACGTCAGTATTTGCTCGGCTAGAAAGGTGAGTTCTAATCCAAACAATTTTCACGGTATATATTATATTTTTTTGGGATGGGCTATCAATATGGTGTTTATTTTTATTTCGCAATGGGACAAACCGTTTTTATTTCGTTATTTTGTCACATTTGTTTCTTTTTTTTTCTCCAACCAAATTGGTCGTCGAGCTCAAAACAAACAAACCGACCCTCATATTGACGGCTAATACGAGGCACATTCAGTGATGGAGTTGACACAAGTAATCCAGACGCAACTTTCCTTCTTTTTCTTCAATTAATTGGACAGCTCAATTGATTGTACAATACACTTGGACACTTGGTCATCGTTCATGCAGTGAATTTGAGTATACTAGAATGGGATTAACGGGCCCTTAAGCGCCGTTGTCCCTCGTTTGTCATTGTATCACAATTGAATCGACACTCAGCCCCGAAAACCGTGTGACAGTTTGGCTGCTGGATTTTAGGCGCATTCGTTAGCCCAAAAACATTCAAATGAACGATTTGAAAAAAGACATGTATTTTGGCAGAGGTAACTCTTCATACACCAATTGAACATTCCATCTGTTAATGCTGCGAAATTTTCACTCGCTCAACAACGGAAATGACAATGACTATGACGAATTGTGCCATTGATGACTTTCACTTCAGAATATTCCGCATCATTCGGAATTGACTGATTGAAGCCGCAAACGGTTTCATTCTTTTGTTGGGTAATTGAATTTTCCAAAATTACCTGTCAAAAGCAACGATCAAACACAAATCAAACCATTAAAATAGGAAAATCAAAAACTTTTCCAACACCAGAAAGACGAAAGAGATAATCGTAAAAAAGTGGCTTATAAGAACAAGAAATGTCTACGAATTGTTATTAGTTTGTATGATTTTCAAGTGTGCCAGACGATTCAGTGCATTTGGCATCGAGTGAGAGAGCGAGTGATAGCGAGATATGCGAGAGGAAGGAAAATATGATAGGAATCCAGACACAGTCAAAGAAAAGTAAATGGGATACATAAGGGAAAAGTTTTCCTTCACTAATTACCGCACAAACTCTGTCATTTTCGTTCAGTTTGCAACGACAATTCTGTTCGCATTCTTTAATGTTAAACCAGAGAATTTTCTCTTAATACAACTTGGGCCGTTGTTAGTTGTTGCTACAACTAATTTTACTGTTGTTGCAGCATCTCGGCTGCTCGAAAAGTTGAACCAACGGATTTTCCACTGCAACATACAAGAGTTTTGCTATTCGGTGCCAGTCGTGTTTACGGAGGATACTAAAAAAATCGAGGAAAATATGTTTATTCTCTCTTAATTTGCATTTTATGCTGATGGGATCCCGTTTTACTCGCTCTCTCTCTCTCGCTCGAATTTCCATTTTGTCAAAAGTCTGGCTTTTGTTTTTGTTTCAACCATTTCGATAATAATTTGCAATCCATTGCGTGCTTTTGTATTCTGTGTATCTATCAAAATTGATCATTTTAATGGATGGACCCGTTTTTTGTTCGTTATGTACATTGTACACCCTTCGCAGAAGCGCATTCAATGAACAGCGATAAAAATGCGGTTGCCACCAGATCAGTGCTCACACGCACTCGATGCAATTGGAGGCAATGGGAGAAAAAAAAAACAATAAAACGATTTTAATATTCAATTGTTGAATGATGTCTTTTTTTTTCCAGCGTCAAACGTAATTTGTTCGATTTTCCCTTATTCCTTATCCCGGTCATCCGACCCATTTTTATTTTTCAATTTTTCTCTATTTCTCTCAACCAAATGAAATTTCTTTTCTACATTTCCTTCATTGAATCCGTTTCCGCCGTTGGTTTCTTACTTTGATTCGGTCTCTCTCTCTCTCTCTCTCTCTCTCTCTCTACCTCCATGTCTCCTTTTTCTTCTCCACTCTCTATCGTCGGATCGAACGTCGCGGAAGCACACGAAAAACGCACTCACAGCAGAAACTCGGATGCAAAGGAAGCTCAGCTTACTCATATTTTTTTCTATCCCAAATTTGATTTTTTTTATTTCTCCTTGCATCCCTTTGAATTCTCTCATTCGGAAAACGTGAAAACTTAAATAAGTTTCATTTTAGTTGAGTGCGCTTTTTTTCTCGTCTTCGTTACGAGTTTTTCTTTAATTTGTTTAAATCAAATTCAAGTTCGGAACAGGGTTTAAATCTGAGCTACTGTTGCTGCTGTTGCTGTTTTCTTCTCATGCTTCGACATGATTTTGCATCTGTCGCATTCATTTGGAAAGGGTTTGAAATCAGAATTTAAAAATAGAATGATCAAATAAAAAGCAAACTCTGTTTATTATACGGGTTGGCGCAGCGGAGATAGTTCACGATTGGAAGAAGAGAATGAACTTCGTTGAAGTTGAATGGGTTTTAATTTAGAAAAGTCATCGTAACTACACTTTGGAAAAATTCAATTAAGAAATTCTCATTTTCATCATATGTCTGGGTTTGATGGTCGTTTTTACAGCAGCAGCAGCAGCAGCGACGACTGATTGAAGATGCCATTGGTGGATGGTACATGTGTTCGTTTTGGTTATGCCAACTCATGAAATGTATAAACTTATGCAAGCATCAGAGAAAGATTGATGTAAGTTGAATTCCCTTGCGTTGTTGATGACCGCAAATACTGATGTTCCGGTCCACCCACACTCAAACACAGACACACACACACTTGAGCTGAAAGAAAATTTCAACCACATAATCCATTCTACTTATCACTGGATGATTGCATTTTTAAATTGCGAATTCCTTTATGCTCATCACAATGTGTGGCTCCGTTTGAATGTCCTCGAACCAAGGACGGACACACATACACACAATGAAAAGCCGCATCGAATCGAGTTTTCGGTTTTTCGAGTTGAAAACCAATTGAGCGATTGGTTTTCATTACACCGATGACTGAATTTAGGTTAAGATTTTATTGCATGAAAATAACTCGTCGTTATGTCACTTGCAGTAGCTTTCTCTTTCTCATCAAATTTTTTTAATTGGGCTGGCTTTCTCCTTCTTGGAATTGTGCAGACAATGTAATGTGATGCCGCTTGATCTAGTTGCTATAACAACAAAACCATAAACGGTCATGTCGAATTAATTGGATTTTCATTTCAAATGGGAATTTCGATTCGTTCATTTCATTGGCCCTTCTTAGCACCCTACATAAAATTCATATAAACGCCATGGTTTTAGTGCTACAAATTTTATTGCAAATATCAAAGTTCAACCAAAAATAGTCCCATGATGAACTTTGTCTTCTGGTACACCACCGCGTAACAATACGCTGAGTCCAAAAAAGCCCACCGGATTTACGTTTTGATGATTTCGTATAATTTTTCGGAAATGCATACACGTTCGTCCATAATGTTACGTTTGAGTACCTAATATTCGAATCGCTGATTCTTCATGCTCGATTTTATCCCAGTCGTTCGTTCGCTCTGCGAAAAATTCGCCTTTTTCATCTCGCTTTTATTGCACACATATATACAATAAAATTCGGTGTGTCGCCACAACAAAATGGATGGTTGCTTTTGTGGTTTTGTCCCATTTTCGAATACAATTACTACACACATTCATGGATAATTTTGTACGGTTTTAGCTTTATTTGCTTTTGTTACAAATCTTGATGAATCGCGCGAATGTGCCATCGATTCGGAACAAAAGAATATTGTGCAAAATCCTAATAACCACGCATGTAGAGCTGTAAGCAAATCCATAGACCAGCACATATTATAGTGTGGAGGAAATGGCAACTACAGCAACCAAAGCCACAGCCGCAATACATACAGCAAGCGTGCCCCAAACACCAAAGCGAAACCAATCCCACTCATGAAACAAGCCATGATAACACTGGATAAAAATGCCAAAGGGAATAGGCCAGCAAAATAGACTTTTTTCTTCTTTTTCTTCGCATCTTTTCTTTCCTTTTCACATCGTGTGCTCATCTTTAATAACACGCATTAGAGCCAAAGCATTTGACAGATATGAAATAAAGGTTGAGCAAGGGAAAAAAGGAAAAACCAAATATGGGTGTGTGTATGTATGTGTGAGATGGTGTATGGATGCACAATGGGAAGAATTTTATAAAAGAGGAAATTATAAGTTATTCTCTGCTCCACATCTCCAATGGGTACGGTATAGCGTTCGTATTCTCTTTCGCTCGTCTCACGCACACAATGAAGAACGTTTCCTATAGAGAAGCATCTTCATCATTATTCTTGTTTCTGTTTCTATTGCTGCTGCTGCGGCTGCTGCTGCTGCTGCTGCTGCTGGTGTTGTCGTTGTCGTTGTCGAATTCGGTTCAGGCATGAAATACTTTCTTCTTGTGACGCATTCGCTCCTTCTCTCTTTCTTGGCACCATCACAATCGGCCGACTGCTTTTTCCGCATTTTTATTGTTTCGTATCACATAAATCTCCCGATTTTATTGACGCCATTGTATGCGAAAATGACCTTCTTTGTGTTTCTTTTAAAACATTTTTTTCTTTCTCTCTTTTTCTTCGTTCGGATATTTATATGATTTGCCTTCGTGTCCTTTGTTGTGTTACTACAAGCAAAATCTGAATCTGGTATGGAGAGAAAAAATAAAAACAAACTCCGGTCAATGGTTTTAGCACTCAGTCAGCCAAGCGACCGACCGAAAGTTTGTAGCACTTTGACTTACTGGAATTTCGGTTAACACAAATAGTTTGTTCAGCCGATCTGGATCCTTTTCTACGGGTGATTCCAATTGGCCTTGTCAAACTTTTCAGCACCTCTTTGACTTGAAAAAAAAAACACCCAAAATGTTGAAGCCAATTCTTAACATTCAATTCCAGTATTATTAACCAAAAGTTTTCTACAGCCCTTAATTAACTCGTACCATTTCTCTTTGGTCAGACACACGAACAAAACTTTATTCCCATTTTTTTTCCATACACACACAGAAAAAGGAGCCGACGAACTTTCATTCGTGCTTAATTTATGTGCCCGAGAGATTCCAGGTCAGATCTTTGGTCCTCATTTTTGCATGCAAAGGGCAAACATTTATCGAGTTATGCTGTCGTGCATTTTTTAAACATCATTTGAATGTGTAATGAAATGCTATCTCAAGAAATGTATATTTAATTGCTGGGTTATCATCGTTGTTAAATGTAAGCGAGCGAATTGTACACACATTTTACTTCACATTGCCACTGGCTAAACTGCACAATGTGTGTGTTTCTGTGTGTATTTATGGCTGTATAATTTCCCATTATATCATATAATGTTTGCGATGGATGAAAAAGTGCATGTCAGTGTTCACTGAACACTGTTCAGTGTTGCATTTACAATAATAATCGCTATTTTCTGAATGCTGCCGGTGTTGGCATGCCAAACCCTACGGTCAGGGTCATTGAGGTTGAACCAAACTTTTACTCGAATGTAAATTATGGCTTGTTCGCCCGAGGTTAGTGTTGCTGAATTGGCGCATTCTCCATTTTCACAGTTGACGCATTCAAATGGGAGCACAGCGTTTTTCATTCATTCTTTGTCCTCTTGCAGCAAATTTTAATCTTCTCCCTCACAAAAATCTATTAAAATCCCACGATGAAACGTTTTTTTTTCTTCAAAAACGCCTTCTCTTGACGCCACGTGAGAAAAAGAAAATTGGTATAGATTTTCCACTAAAAGCGTGTTACGAAGCGGCTGGAAAAAAGCTTATCTGATTATTTTCGTATTAAATGCTGAGGGAGTGGGCCTTTTCGAAGTAAAGAAAGTAAAAGAGAAGAAGTCAAGAACCGCTGATCAAAGTTCACACATTCGTGATATCAAACAATCGAAGGGAAAAGTTTTATTTATCCTCGTCAGCTGCGAAACAGCTCGACATAAACATTCAATGCACGAAATCGAATTTGACTCACGAATGGGGGACACATACACACACACATTATGTCGAACAAAACAAAACGATATCGATATATCGTATTTATTTTCATGATGATGCCATCGATTTTCGTTGGCATTCGGTAATCCTCGCGTTTCGAGGTCGTTCGAATGGCCATCATTTATCTCTTCATTTCGAAGTGGTAACGATACTGTAACATTCGATTGAAATGCGTTTGATTTAAACAGTTTGCCAACCACTCCCCCATGCCGTTTATCGCTGTCGAAGCAAAATTAAACCAATTTTTACTTCGATCATTCTTTTAAGCATGGCGGCAGAGAGAGCGAAAGTATCGTTTTCAAAACGCACACCAGAGGCAATACGCTTCGTATGCTGATTTGTTTAGAGCTTGGCAAAATCAATGGCAGCACGAAAATCTACGATAAGTAGCAATGTATGGGAATGTTAAAATAAACGCGGGCTATATTTCAATGTCGTTTCATGTAAAATACCCTTTCTAAATCACACGCCTCACACATACATCCACAACATACCGAGTGAGAGAAAAAGAGACTCTGGAGCTTTTGCTCGTGCACACTTTTATCGCCCAACTGTGGTCTTTAGGCCCCGTATTTATGATAAAAATAAAAGTTAAATATAGGGCATGAATTTGTTCCTCTCCATCGAATCGGCTCAATACGCAGCGCATATTCAGCATTCGAAAAATAGCATCCAACAATAAACATACCAGGCCATATAGATGTTTCCTCCGTTTTTGCCGAGCACACCGGACACATTATTTAATGTTGTCGCTTCCAATTGATCCCGGTGAATCTGTGCGGCTCACAATGAAAATGGAAAGCATTTCATTGATACATAAAAAGTGGATGAGTGAGTGAGTGAGTGAGAGACTAAACTGCTGCTTCAAGTCAAAATATGCTTATTTTCAGCGTCTGTTTCACTCGTGCACGGCATTTCTCATGCTACAATTGAAAGGGAAAAGAACGTGTAATCAAAAATATGCGTATGAGTGCCAAAATGAATGATAATAATAAAAACAATAAAAACAATTTTGCTGCTGTTTGAATTTTCACCCCATTTATTTCCCATTGTCATCTTCGTCGTCGTTGTTGTTGCTTTTATCCAGCAGCTCATATAAACACTCGCATCTGCTTTAAATGTGCCATGCCTTTTGTGTTTATATTGAGCCTGCCATATCACATGTGATACAAAATCAAACCAACAAATTCTCCGACGGATTTGCATTTTGATACTTAGCACACAAAAACCGACTCCTCTATACAATGGAACAAACGAAAAAAAGCACAAACACACACATAGTGACGGTTCCACAGTTTTGCATAACAACTATGGCTCCGGAGGCTTTAAAAATTCCAATTTGATTTGGTTTTGCCTCGCATCAAACCCACCGAACAAATATGGAATGGTATCTCTATCGTATTGCACGGTCCCATTGTCTCCCGGAGTGACAATCACGGAGTATACGATTCACAATGCTGTGTGTGCGCGCCCGAGATTTATTTGGCACTTACATAATAAAACATTCGAACCGAAATAAAGATGTTTCTTTTCTCTGGTTATTTTTTTCTTTGGATACACACACACACACACACATACGCAAGAGTTTTTGAGGTATCGAGATAGAAAGGCGGCACACGAAAGACAAACGTCAGCTCATCTTAAGTTGATGCACGAAAAGGTATGCGAGTAACCTGTAGCGACAGATAAAGCACAACGAAAGACGACCGAAACGAGATTCAAGCCGCATTAACGGCAAGATTGTGTGTGACTAGGTGTGTGAGGCACGCGAGTATGGGAACGATGGCGACGAAGACAACGCATTTGAGAATAATTGTGGTCGGAGTGGCATGAATATCGAAAATGGTAGAATGGCAAAAACTCAAGATGAAAACAATCAAACTAGACATTTCTTTTGATTTTAAATGCCATATAATGCGGGCTATGCATTGCTTATATACAAAGAGGGAAAGGGGGAGAGACACAACCACCTAATGCGGAATTCCTTCCGCGCACTGTACAAAATTCAAATCACTTCACTTTCAATGAGTTTTATCTTTGTCATAAGACGATGGCTTCTTGTACAACAGCCAGACATTTTATTTGTGGGGATGGAGGGAGAGTGTGCACGCGGCGCCACTGGTAGAGCGGTATTATATTTGCATTTCAAGTGTGTTAGGGAAGTGATATGCCATTTTGTAGATTGGCCGCATACTTTAACCGCGATGAGAATTTCATTAAATCCAATGGCATTTTCTTGGAATCATCCACATAATTTTTGAACTTTGTGCCTTCGTCGACTTCAGTGTCGAGACATGGGTGGCAATCATGCACACACACACACATACGCGTGAGAGACATTGGATGGTTCACTTTGGGTTTTCCTTTCCATTCAATGCCCCTTTACGTTGTTCATGTCGTCGATCAATTTCACACTTAACATCAATATTCACTGCGTACACACATCCAAAGGTGTCAATTGCAAACATGCTATAACGTACACACGAATGATATAAATAAATCGTTAAAATATATAAGCCCAATACGATGGATCCTTCGCCCACTCGCTCGCTCTCTATCTCTCTGCCCCGGTCTCATCGATGATTCACAAAAGATTTTCGAGAGCGCTTTGAAAGGTTAAACATCCGCTTGTATTTGAATGCACTTAAGTGAGGTATTTTCACACAATAACATGCATTTCCAATTTTGCATCTCGGAACAGTAGCAGCAGCAGCAGCGCACACATGATATTTTAAAATCAGAACATAAAATCAATGTCGGGAGTACTCTTTCCTCTTAAATGTATGACATTGCTTGTATGTCATCGTCGTTTGAAACGATTAGACTGGGTTTCTTTTTACAAAAGCTTGTATATTTCGTAAAATTCACATCCAGCTCTCGTGTCTATCTCATCGTATTGGGATGTGACGCATTTAGCTCGATGCATCCAAAATGACGTCGCAGCATTGCACAATTTCACTCATGTAAAAAGCAAACGTCAAGATCTTCCCGAAAGGAAGCGCTCAACGCTTTTTGAAAGTGTAGCAAGAGTGAGTGGGAAATCCATTTTTCTGCGTCGACTGCATTTGAGTGCGCGCATAACCAGAAAAATGAACATTTACTCTAAAAAAAAACTCCACTGAAAGGAGGAATTCGTGCGGAAGTCTATCATTTGGTAGTTTGAAAATCGCATTCTTCTTTGTTATCCCCTTGCATTTCGTCTTTATGCCGTTGAAAGGGTTCATTTGTGTTTCTGAACTATGGGCTATATGATGTAATGTTTCAATCAGTCTCAAACTATTTCCTATGACATACAATTTTCTTTCTGAAACATGCCCGATAGATATGGTAGAATCTGCCATTGGAAGAACAATCAAAATCACTCAAATACAATTTTCTGTATTGTGCACACAAAACGAACATCATTTTTATTCAATGCTTTTGCGAAGCATCCATAGCAGTACAAACTGCCGGGGAATCAATGTTGCATTACGTCTGTAAACATTGTTCGGTTGGGTTTGCGTTTATAATTTGCGTTTTGAAGTTGCATTTGCATATCATTTGCGTTCAGTTACAAATGATTTATGGCATATTTATGTATCGTGCGCGTGGGTCGCGCGAATGAGCTCACTCACTGTATGTATCGATGATCGTTCGAATGAATCGCAAAGGAAGGAGTGAACCACATTGTGTTTTCTATTGTTTCATCCATGGTTCAGTGAGCACATGCAAAGGGAAAAATGGAGCGCTTTTTATTCGTAAAACCGTGCAAATATTTTCATTCTCTATGGGGTGAAAACTGGGAATTTTTATGCGCTCGTTTCACCAAAGTGCAAACATGTTCGGTATTTACTTTGGTATTTGATCTCTTTTGAAGCGTTCAATTGGTATAAAACCACGAGTAAACGTACAACATTTTATGCAGAAGCTCGTTCAATACACAAACCTACATATATACAATATACCTACTGATATATATCATTGGTGATGATGAATTTTCCAAATGCGGACCAACTACTGAGAATTTGTAGATGAATTGCATCTCAACAGCTAACCATATTCGAAAGTTGTGCATGATTTAAGTAGTTGCCGAAAATGGTCCCAAGTGAAATGATTTAAATTTTACATTAAGAAGCAGACCACTCATGTTTGTGAAGTGAGCGAGAGAGAGAGAGAAATAGAATGAGTGGGTAAATTGTACATACGTACTACGTATAATTCTTAGGCTTATCGAATTAAATTCGTAATAGGCTCATTAAATGCGTTCCAGACATGCGGATCGTGTAAGTGCACTTTAATGGAGTCATTATGACTGTCATGAATTTTCGGTCATAATTTACTCAATGAGCAATACCATTGATAGAATCAAGATGAGCCCGAGTGATTTGAAGCACACACACACACATACTGTGGAAAAGCATACATGAGCGCACACACATGGAGCACCACAATGCACAAAATGAACTCTTGCATTCGTGCATCCGTATGGTTGCATGGTGAGTACCGTGTTACCGACTACTCTACGTTTTCTTTTGCATTGGTCGACATATCCAACGCTTCAGCTTCAGCTCCGGTTTCGGCTGTGGCTCTTATACATTGTACGCAAGCACAGTACAGACGGGCAGATAGTAGAGAGAATGTGCGAATCTTCATAATCGATTCATGGCGCATTTACATTCGGTATTTGAATTTTGAATCATAATTGCCACTACATGTTTTTATGCCAATTTAAATAAATATTAATTTTGACTCACTCTCCTTCACTCCCTCGTTTCGAATGCATATGCATTCCAGTATGAAATTTAAAAGCACAGAACGATCTCTCGTTTGTTTGGTGATGCGCACCAATATCCGACGGGAGCAGAGAACAAGCGAACGCTATGCTATACACACAGCAAATTCAATGTGCTCGTTCAACCAAACTGCTGCATTGCATCAATTCACTTTCATTTTGTCGATGAATTTCAATTATTATTATTGTTATTATCATGCAGGCGTGTGTTTGTATTCGTCTTGGGCATATTTTACATTGGGATCATGCATCCGGAAAGACCTTAAAAAAAGTTGTTGTTGCTACTTCCGCCAACCGTTTTAAAAAAAACATTCGCCCGTACTCTTCACTCAAGGCAACGACAACGAAAAAAAGATGAACAGATTTTATTACAAACACAAACGGTAGAGGAGATGAGGACCCATTTTTAACTATGATTCCTATTTATGATTTCATGTGAAGAGGCAGGTAAAAAAAACGTGCTGCAAACAGTTACATGTAACGAGAATTCCAACTACTTGAACAGTTTATGCAATCGATGTTGAGAAAAGATTCGATAGAAAAGCCCGAAACGCTACAATGACCACAGAATGTCAATCTCCCAAAGCACCAGCACAAACACAAGTAATCCATGTTTGAGTGTAGCGTTCCCATTTTTTCCTACTCATCATCTCTCTCTCTCTCTCTCTCTCAATGTGCCTCTCATTCTCTCCCTGTGTATATTTCAAGTCTCGCTTTTTTTATATTTATCGACTGGAAAATAAAAACATAATCCATGGTACGAGGTTAGGAAAGAAAATAAAATGTGAAATTACATAGCAGTAAATACACAAAAGCTGTTGTGTGTGTATGTGTATCTGAGAGAGAAAGAGAGCGCACAGGCCTTGTGGCGTCATCATTTGCTTTTGATTGTCATTCGTCTCATCTCATTCGAATGGGTGCGAGCAGAAAATGGGAAAGTATCGAGAGCAGGATGAACAGGCAGAAAAAAAAGATACGACACAGAGAGAAAATGCGAAACAAATAAAGCTATAAAATTGTAGAGGAGCACCGAGTGGATGCAGCGCACGAATACTGAATGGTATAGCTGCCGAGATGAGCTAGCGAGAGAGAAAGAAAAGCAAACTTTTGTGACATTCATGTCGCAGAGTTGAAAATGTTTAATTAGTGTGGACAAAAGCAGCACAAATTGAGATCGCTTGACTTTATCTCTTGATAATAAATTCCATTTTTTTCCTCGCTCCGACTCTGCCGTTCCGTCTCCACAACCTTCACCCATCTTTTATGTCGGTTTTCTCCCATTTAACCAATCATTCGTTGTGTTTTCAGGATCAACTTTTTTCCCTATCCATTTTATTTCTCGTTTTCTCCCTTTCGCTTATTTTCTGTCGAACTCTGTCTGTTTGTTCGCTCTCGGTATGCCGAGGACTTTGCTTTCAACGGTGCAACGGCCAAGTGAGACTGACCCACGTTCGTTTGTCATGTAAAATTCTATTATAGTAGTATGCATCTAACAACCACGAAATGCACAGATTATGCAATCACTGCCACTATTCATAGAATAGGGAATTTGTGTGGTCAACGATGTTGCACAATGAATGTGTTTTGCTGTTGCCATCGCTGTATCGTATAATGTGTGGGATAATCCACGGGCTGAATGAAAAAAAAAAACTATGGCTATGGGAAAATTGTGCAGGCATCAGCATTGTCTTTTGTTTCATTATGATTACAGCAAAAATGGTTTTCTCTGATCGATTGTGCTACGGCTTGGGATTTGCTTGTGGATTTGCATTGAAAAGCAATTGCGATGGAATTAAGGCTGCACGTCAACGATATAATGTGTTTCGATTTCAACATCGTACTATTCATTAAATAATATCTCCCATTCCTGTCATCCGGCTAGTTGTCTGCAGTCAGTGTTATTATTTTGAGATTTCACATATCGCTTTATTTTTTGCTTGAGTAAACAGATGCGCATAAATTTTTTCTTTCCATGCCATCATTTTCCATTAAATGGAATTCTCGTTACATGTAAATGTGCATTTGAATATGCATATATGCAAAGTCATGTACCGTTTTGTAAGAGCTAGAAGAAACGGAAAAATCTCTCTAATATGCTTGTTGAATGTATTCGTTTCATATCATCATGTGCGGTGCGGTATCGTATCATTGCATCGAAGCTATTAGAAAAATCTGGTGTTATCTTTTATACACTGGTGTTATTGTATGATGTTTATGAGGACATCCATTTTAAATGTCCGCATTGCTTTGACTCCGAAGGCGATCAGTGTGCATTCTTCCCTTCGTCTTTTTCGCATTTTTTGTCATTCCATTTTTTTGTTCCTCCTTGTTGCCCACTTTCCAGCACTGTGCACCGAATTCGCAATGCAGTTCGAATGGCATTCATTCGTTATGCGACGACAGACGGTGGAGAAAAAGAAAAACAAATTTCAAAAATAAATGAAATGGGGTAGCACACATTTCTCTATTTCATCTCTTCACTGGCAATATACACACACACACACAATCTCTTGGCAAATCGCATACAATTTGTTATTCTTCTAGCGTACAAATTCAGCTTTTTGACTTGAGCCAAAAGAGCCAACAATTTATTTATATACGAAATAAAATGAAAACAACAACAAAAAAAATGTCAACAACGGAATGCACATTTATTTGTGCGGTATTTTGAAATTGTGTGTATGTTGCGCTTAGTTAATGGTACTTCTTTTTAAGCGAAATGTGAATGGAATCAATCAAGATTAAGACGCATTGTGAAATGCTACCTTTTTTTTTGCTTGCTGTTGACTCTTCTGGAATATTTGTCACACAACTATGTTTGCCACAAGAGATACATGCAATTTTATAATATGAGCAAAGTTTTATACGACTTATCCGAACAATTGCATAATATTGTCATTTCGCAAAGAAAAAAAAATTGAAGCTATTAAAAAAATGGCAACATTGTAATTGTGAATATGAAAAATGCCATGCTTTTTTTGAATAATTTTGTGCAGATGCAAACTTGTTCATGCCATTAAATTACATGGTTTTCAACCCACTCAATATGATGCATATTGAATAAGCTGCACACGAAATATGGATCGAGGAATTTTCTTTTTTAATAATGCATCATGCGGATAGAGAACATTGTTTGCATAACACAAATTGAAACATTGTAGCTAACGGTTCATTGTGATTTTAGCTCACTTGCCAACGTTCAAATGTGATATTATAAATAATTTGACCATTTTTCCTGCACATTGCATGTTTTTTGTTTTGCCAATATAAGTTGATCACATTAAAATAAATATTTTCGAGCACTTGGTTAACATCATTTATTTCCTAATTAAAATACATTTTAATTCTTTTCCACTCTCGATGTCTCTCACTCACCCTTTCGGTGGGCAAGCAACCGTGCACAAAATGTTCACACACTGTGGATAGCCCAAAAATCGAGAATAAGAGAGAGGGAAGGAGAACGAGCAAGGGATTGTGTGCTCGAAAAGTTTTGAGTTCGAGTTTCGAGTGATAGTGGAATACAAGTTGTATTCTCCAGTTGCCAATAATACATGAATATTGTTGTAAACGAGCTCAATGTTGCTCGAGACTACGTCCCTTCCGTCTCATTCTCTCTCCCCCACTCGCACACACATAAATTGAAAAATCGAGTTGCATTAGAAAAGTTGTGTGAAATTGTAGAAGTAGTAATTAATCCTGATTCACAGGAGATTTATGGACGTGATTTTTCCATCGATTCAAACTTTTCGTTTTGCCGATGCCATGGCAATGCCAACCCATGGCATTCGGTTGCACATTGGGGCAGTGTTCGATGCTGCGGTTTCAAAGTCATATGTTTGGAGTGAAAATGCATTTTCATTTTGCCAGCTGTGGGAAACACGTAAACAATGGGAGAATAAATCAGTGCATCAAGTGAATGGCTAAATGTCAAAGCAAAACTGAATTTTTCGTTCCGTTTTTCCAGTTCATCGTTTGTACGAAAGTGGGAGACAAAGAGAGAGAGAGAGAGAGAGAGTGCTTGGCTGTTGTTTTCACATTTTGCCTGAACCGCACACCATTCCGCTTTATTCAGCTCTCTTGTGTGCAACATTGCTCTAGTTTCGCTGTGTGATTGTGCTTTGTTGCGCTTTGGCATTGGACGATAAAAACTTTTCACACTATCATCATCAATCGAACATTAAGGCACACACATATCGACATTTTTGATCACAATGAATAGGACAATGCTGACGATAGGACAGAAATGGCAAGGCACTTTGGTCTTACCTATTATAGTATAATTATAGTTCGTTTGTCATCATAAATTTTACTTGGCATGAAGGCCTCTACTACTTACTGCTGCTGGGGCTGCTGCTGCTGCTGCACAAACACACAAACCCATTTCGGTTTTTAGATCGTGCGCTCAAAGTGAATTGTGTGCGCTGATTCAATGTAAATCAATTTTGAATGCTTTGAACTTGATTCCATAAATTGCACAAGCACTTTAAGATTTCGACATAGAATTCCGTGGAATGCATCCATGCAAACACACATACTCTCTCTGGGGATAGTGTGGATACTTTGATACTCAAAATGTTTCTTGCTTCTATTGAGTTTAAACACAAAGTTTTGCCCATAATTCTTCGTCTGTCGGTGTGAGCAATTCAAAAGCCATGAGCGACATTTAAACGGACTGATTTATAGCGAATTTTGCGTTGAGACTTAATAAATATCGAGCATATTGGATGGGTGCGTGTAAGTGTTTGGTTTATACGTGCCCTTCATCAATTAAAAGACATGTTAGTCCAAATTATGGATCTGGTTACGCGTGATTAGTTGCATAACATGTGTTCCGATAATGTTACGGAGATTGCATACCATCCATAATCGTTTTCGTCCAAAAGCAATGATTTACAGCTTTTTAACAATCCGATGGGTTGACGTCATTCCATCACCGACCAATTATTTCTCTACTTGACCAAACCAATCTCTAATTTATCGAATTTCCACTGCTATCTCTCGCTCTACACATATAAATATTGCCAAAAGTCCCATTTATTAAATTTGGATCTAAATATCCTCTTGGGCATTGTTTTATCGAACTCATATTAATTTTCAATTAATAAATTGCCTTTTCAAACAACATAACCAAATTATTTTCCGTATAAACAAAATCGACGATGCAAATGATCACGCCGATTATTAAATCATTCCATAATTCAGAGCAATGGAGTCAATGCAATGGATAAACTTCTGTTGGAAGATTGGAATTTTCGATTTAGCAATAAATGTAGTCATGCATTTTGTGTGCGTTGAATCGTATTGCACGACGCGAGCGTGGATTGATTAAGTTATGAAACTGACTTATGCGTTGAGCATTTTCAATTTCGAGATATGAAATAATATTTAATTTCGTATTTGCGCAAATACCAGTCGATAGATAGAGAGAATGTGAGAGATTCAGTTACGTTGATCGATATACAGAGTGAAATGCTTCGCTTCGTATGCATAGTGATAAGCATAATAAATATACTTGGTACTGAATGAGTGAGTCTGTGTATAAACATTCCCAGGAGTAACATTGCACATTTTAATAGAAAAACAAGAATCATGATTGGAGCGATTCGATGTTGGAGTGAATTGCGTTCGATGGTAAAATGAGACACACACACAGGGAGAGAGAATGAAAGTGTGAGAGATAGAGCTTTGTGCAGAAGAGTGAGTTTTTGGGGTACGTTTAATACTGAACGAACACACCACACATGGTGATGATAAAGCATACGCATTCATGCATTATTGATGTAACTCTACACACTTCGATTTAAAGCTTCGAATCGATATGGAAATTCAATGCGATATAGATAAATGCCAACGACACGGCAGAAACAAGTGTTTTCATTAGAAGCTCCAACTCCCTCTCTCCCTCTTTCTCTCTCTCTCTCTCTCTCTCTCTCTTGTGCCATGCCAATCTACGTTTTATGTTAATTCAGTCGAAGGCAAATATGACATAAAATTGAATGGGCTAAATTGATCTACCAATAAGTTTGATAGCTCGATACATTCAAATACACACCAAGATGCATTTTAATGGAATTACACTTCGATCAATTTGGCAGTGTGTGTGTGTGTGTGTGCGCGCCACAGAGAAGTAGAGTGCAGAGTACTGCACCTGATATTCTTCGATGGTGTTTACCAACATTAGAGAATTGATTGCATTCTTTCTTTGCAGCATGTGCATTTTTAATTCCGTTTTGTAATTTCAAACGACATAACGTGTTCGTAAGGAAGACGAATGTTTTCTAACGTTTTACAGCAATCAAAGCGTTAGCATTGTACATTTTGCTCACTTGCTCGCTCGTTCTCTCACGCGCTGTTATCTTGATGAGACGATACCAAACAGCCACATACACATACACAGCGACACACATTCCAAGTGCTGAGATTTATATATGCGGTCGTAAAACTAAAATGTGTATGAACTCATGGTTCGAATTGCTGCCAATTTATGTACTACTTGCTCGTTGTGCTCGCGCTTTCTCCCTACGCGCTTTATCTTATCCAATTGCGAACAAAGTGCCTGAAATTTATGTAATACACACACACACACACACAAGATACGCAAAACTGTGCTCCCTTCATTGCCAGCAATAAAGTTTTATCCTCCACTGCTTCTTGCTATGGCTCTAGCTCTCTTGTTCTTTACTCACTGCCTTTTTTCTTCTCCCGGTTCCCATAAAATCCAATGACTTAGTACAACGGTTTATTGTTGACAAGCGGTTGCAGTAGCTAACGCTGTACACCAAGTGTAAATTACACATCGAATTTTATCCGTTTTATCACAGCACACCAGCTCGATTCTTAAGTTGAAGCAAACTGAATCGATATCTTGCTTGGGAAATATCTGCAATAAAAGAATGAAAATCACATTGTACATTGCATTGGTGCAGTGTTAAGTGCATGCTTGCTTACAGCTATCACCAATGTTTGTCAAAGTTTGTTGCCATCGTCGTCGTCGTCGACGTCGATGTTGTCGAATTTTGGTTAACGGTGCATATGTACATGTGGAACGCAGTGAAATTCAAAACTAGCAACGCAATTCAACAATCAAAGAACTATCAACAAACCCAATGAATATCCAATATTTCAGATGAGAATTTTCCAATAAAAATCTTTCGGTTGCATCATTAAACCATTTTCAAGCTGAATCAAATGCATTTGATATTAAATTTCCGCATTTAATCCAGGTTCAAAGAAATTCCTAATTGATTGAGTTTTGTTCGGGGCCAAAATGTTGACATGAATTATTCTCGTCTGCTGTTGTGGTCAATCAATGAAACTATTGTGGCTTTTGAATATTTTATTCATGATCTTGTCGTTTTTAAATTGACAATGTCATCCCTTGAGAAACAACAAATTCGAATTATGGCCAAACATATTGGATACAATCTAACAATTGAATCAAGCAAAATAAAGTCTCTTTATATACACAATTGAGCGGAAATTGTCGATCATTTTAGAAATGGAATAATAATGTTTTCCATATAAATGTTTATGTTCACATTGATATCTTTGACAATGACCATTCGTTGGGGGAAAACGAGAATTGCTTGTATTTTCTTCCAAATGAGATCGCTCGTTGAATAATAATCAATTTCATGTGAATTACAATTATTATATTTAATATTCAGATATTATATTTGGAATATTCAACATTGTTTCGATGCAACGGCCGACGGGAACAACGTTTATCCATTTGACCCTCTTGCATGCAGACAGACACACCGAAAATTACGTTTTAATTTCAAAACGACGCTAAGAATCTCGGGAATGTTTTTCGTGGCTGCTAGAGCATAGCATACATATTTCGGTGCAATACTTTGGAGACTGTTGGAATGTGTTCTGTACGTGCCCGAAAATCGACCAACTCGCAACAACGTCTCTTTCTCTCTCTCTCTCTGTGTGTGTGTGCCAATACGATGAAGATTTCCACATTTAGCAAATTGACAAAAGCCATCAAAATGAAAATGTTTGAAAAAGACAATTATAGAATCATCTCATCGCATAACAACATCAAACCGAAATGGCCCAGAAAACCATCCACTGGAAATTACCTTTTGCATATGAGTCTCACGGCCGTGTGTTATATTCGCCATAAGTATCAACTAATCAAACCAATCACATTTCGAGGGACAGAGAGACCGTGAGAGAGATCGCAGGCAAGCTCACATATATTTCAAACGTGATGTATATTGTTCGATACATTCTAGATGATTTCCATTAGTTTTTGACTATTTGTAAACGCTATCGTCGATGGGAATCTTCAAAGAATCGTCGGTGCGTGTGTGCACATTGGTAACAAACAGCCGCAACTGAGACTGTGAGGTATGTTTGGCATTAATAAACATCGGCAAAAATCCAGTGCAAAACCGTCGACCGTACAACCGATTTGAGCTGCGACCAATGTGTCGGGAGACGTGCAAATATTCATGAACGTTGATTATGGATAACATACAAAGGTAGTTCGCCGAGCGCCGAGCAGAGCAGAGCATGAGTATGGGATGAAAATTGCGAGCATGAGTCGCTTGTGTTTACGTCAATCCCAACGACCCCCTCAAAAATAAACTTATTGACATACATGCGCTTCTCACATCGCGTGATTTTAATAAACGCACCATATCCAAAAATCCATGCATGATATAGATAGATGCGAACGATATAGTGGCACTCATTTGCTCTCTTGCTCTTCCATCACATGCCTGCAACCCAAACACATACACACACACACGAAATTCGTGCAACCATTTTCGCACGGATGGGAAAAAAGGGACGACATCAGCAACGAAAAGTTTCGAGTAATTAATTATTATTAAGTAGATGGGATTACGTTGAAGAGACTCGAAAACAAATTTATATGGTTATGTGTGCTATGCGCTGCCGTTATGCGAATAGACCGAGTGGAGTCGGTTTTTATACGTGTGTATGTCATTTGCTGTTCTGTGTGTGCCACACTTTATGAGGCTTTGTTTTCGCACACATTTTACGACAACCGAAAGATATGATATAGGTAGAGGAATATTCGTTGGATAATTTTTCGCCATGTTTATCGCAGCAAATTCGGTGTTTCATATACTGTTTTTGGTACGGTTTTAGGACAATTTTCAGTGCGGCGCATACATTAGGCTTCCGAATAATTTGCCCGACAATCCGAAAATTGATTTTTGAATTAAAAACGGCAAACACAAAACATGCAGTCATTCAAAACGGTATTTTTAACGAGACTTTATCTTAATTTCGTTGATGAGTTTATCTAAAGCTTCGCAATAGATAAATTTTCTGAAAGCCGGCATCAACGGTTCGTCGTACATTTCTCGAAGGAGAGCGATTCAACTTCCTTTTGAAAAGCTCAGACAAGTGAATGCCATTTTCCAACAGAAACTTTCTCAAATCCGCAGACACACACACACAGCGCTTATATCAACGCTAAAATTATTTTCGCATTTCAAAATATCTCCAGAATTGAATGTGAAAATAAGTCACGAATATTTTAGTGAAAATGGTAAGAGTTGATGAACAACAAACGAGAAATTCAGCACTTTCATGACCGTATTACTCAACTTTTTCCCGTCATTTCCATGCGATTTTTGAGGATTCACATAGCTATTTTCAGATGCTTTATCACTTGATGTGTTGCGAACAGACGAAACCAAGCCAAAATCTCGATGAAATATACACGGTTTGGGATCAAAGTTTTCTTTTTAAACTGTGTGCCCGACATGTTGTTTGCCTTCTGTTCAGTATTCCATTCAAAAAGTAAACAGTGAATTTATTAAATCGACCAATTAGAACGATATCAACATTTGAAATGCACGTTTTTGGTGGAATATATGTGCAAAAAGAAGATGAATCTGCTTTGGTTCCGGCGTTAAGCGTTTGGATATGGCAATAAAATTAATTGAAATGATGTTCAAACGCTTCCGTCGTCAAATTATATATCAACTTTCTTAATTAGAAACGAAGTGAATTCAATGGAATGGCTCTAACGAGATCCAAAACACCATTTCAAATCACACACACACACACACACACACACACATATTATACGTCTGTGACTTTTTATGTGTCGATTTATATGTGAACGTATACCAATTTATATGCTGTATATACTGAATTTTAAGTAGTTTGGTCATTGTCCACTTTTCGAAGAAAAAAAATGGCAAACGCTCGTGCACAAGCTGTTTCAACCGAAGAGGTCGGTAGCTGCATCATCAGATGAGCACAATGCACTGTGCAAAATGTATCATTATACGTGGGTTTGTTTGTGCAGTAAATTGAGCAAATATATTGTCAAGAGAGAAAAATGAGCATTTATTGCTTCGTTTTGTTGTCGAATGAATTAACTAAATAGAGAGAAAGAAATGAGAGTTGTTTTTGTTGTTGTATCCATGTTCAAAAGTCGTTGCCATCGTTGCCAGCGAGTGCCATTCATTTTGTGTGTTTGTTTTTATCTCTTTATTATTTACGTATACGTGTGTACTGTGTGTATGTGTTTTGTTTTTCTAGCTCACACCCTCAAATTTTTCTTCTTCTTTCTTTGCAGACAATTCCATCCATTGTCGTCCGTTTGGATTACAAGCTCGACAAAACGCATTGTCTCTACGAATAGCCCGACATCTGTTTTCATCTACAGTGCGCCAGCACACACCGAACTACCAGAACAACAACAACAACAACAGTCATTTCTTTTCCTACGCTACGGAGTTGTGAAAAACGTAAATCCATCAGGTTTCTTTTGCATGTGTACACACAGACTTCGAGACAATAACACTTATAACCACTTGCCATCTTCAGCGTTTGTAATCTGGTAAAAAGTTACACGGCGCGGGTACAAATGCTCAGGCAACCGTACGGAAAATGATAAACGGATGAATGAATCAAATAGACTCAAAGAAAACGGAATAAAAAAAGAAGCGGCAGAAAGTCGACACAGAGAGAGTGAGACGAGAATTGCAAAAGACAAAGAAATCCGGTCGTGATTAGTGAAGTCGACCTTACATCATTCGCTCTTCTTCACGCTCTTTCTCTCTCTCTGTGAGTGTGTGTATTTGTGTTTGTGTCGCAGTTTTTCTTTGAAATCCATTTTGTTTGGAATAAATGCATTTTCATCTTGCTTCACCGCACGATCCCTCTCCATTGTGCTTTCGACATCCTTTCCAAGAGCCTGCAGCTGTAGTGATAAAGAAGATGTTTTTCATGCCATCTCTCTTGTGAAAAGAAGGGAACGGGAGAGAGAGAAAAAAAAATTTAATTGAAGAAAAGAGAACAGCAATGGGACAAAGTGAGTAAGAGACAAAAACAAAGTCAAACAAACGCAATTCAAAATCAAGCCGTAAACAAAACACTTGAAACCGAGAAAACAGCTAGGAAAACCGAAGCAGAACCTTTTCTATCTCTACCACACACATACACACACAAAAGACAAATAAACAATTCGCTAACGCGGAAAAGTGCTAAAGTTATAGTGTGACAAAACGGTAACGAGAGATATACACACACACAGTAAGCATCGGCGACTAAGGTTATTTCTCTCTTCTAAACCGCGGTGTGTACTATATCACACCGAACGAATCGAATTCGACGAGAAAGAAGAAAAAAAATAGTGAAAAGCGAAAAAGGAAAAATAAAAACAATAAAACAAAAGAAAAAATGGCTTTCCAACGATTTAAAGAAGTATTTTCAGTTGCACTGATACTGGGTTGTATAAACACTGCAGGTGTTAATAGCGTGGAATTAAATTCAACTAATTTTGCATCGACTACAGAAGTCACAACAAAGGTGGATGTCGTCGAGGCGGTGCACACAGACACAAAGAGCACGGAATCGTTGGCATCAAAACTTTCGCTAAGCGAAACATCGGAGACAAAGACCAACCTGACGGAGGCGAGAATCACAAGCATTACATTTCGTAGTGAAGAAGCTGACGTCGATAAAGAGAACAATGATGAAACTATAAGTTTTGGCATTCGCTCGTTTACGGTTGAAATTGCAACACCAGCCACGGAAAAGCCCATACCATTGAATGAAAAAGTCGGTGCCGCGAGTAAAATCAATGTTCAACAAGCAGTGGCGTCTTCGTTGCCAATTTTAACATTGGAAAGTGATCCGGATCGAAACGATAAAGTTTCAAATGAACGGACAAAAGTTTTTGCGGCACCATTGCCAGCAGTAGCAGACACACTGACGCCAAAATCAACGGAACATGCTGAAAACAAACAAGAGAACGTTGCGTCAACCGTTGCCACCCGAATCGATGCAAACGAAAAAAGTTCAGCAAACGTTCCCAGAAGCAATGCCGTCGACGACAACGACGATGCCATACCCGGTGCACATTTGCAATGGACAACAACAATGGCTCCGGTAAAATTGACACAAAACGGCGAGCAGTCATCCGTTAGAAATAATAACGAACACAAGCAATTGTCAATTAGCTCAAATGGCATGCACGTCGAACAAAAATTGGAGAACGGTTTGTACCGAATCAAAATCGCTGAAATCATCACCGACGAATTCAACAATGGCCAAGCAAATACGGATGCAAAACGAGTGTTTGACGAGAAACAAAAACTCAATGAAAAAGACGACGATGCCGTGCATTTGCCATCATTTGCATCGTCACATCCAAGTGGACAAATTAACATCGCTGACTTGTATCCATCGAAATTGGAAGATTTCAGCTCAATTATTCGTGAATCGAATGAAAAACTAATTGAGGAAAAAAATCGCTTCGTTGGCATCGAAAAAAGTGGCGGCGGCGATCAGCCGATAATTTCAGACGCTCGATTCAATATAATCGACGATGGAAATGAGCAGGAAAATTCAATCCAATTCGGAAACGAAGGTGATGCAAATGTCGACCACCAAAAGCAAGAGCAGCAGCAGCAGCAGCACACCAAAGTCAATGGAGCATTTAATTCAATCGAAAACAACATTCCAACAACAAAAATCGAAATTGAACTAATTGATGAGCCGGGCATGAGCGCATCAAAGGACGATGTAAAAATCATTGGCCCAGGCGATGATGACGATTACGTGGGCCCAGTTGAGCGTGCAAATGGCCCGAATAACGACAAAGTCACCGATTTTACATCGGAATTACAATTGAAGGACGATATGGTCAGTAAAATCGAGCAAAGCTTTCGGGAATCAAGTATGACAAACATACAACAGCCGCTGCCGTTGCCGCAGCAACAGCAGCAGCAGCAGCAACAACCTATTACAATTAACCATCCGATAAACCCGATGGGATATATTGAGCGCAGGGTGAAAAAGTTCGATCCGACATTTCGAAAACGGTTCATGCCGTATGACGGAAACAAGAACAGAGCGAGCAGCCTACCAGAGCCGGCAATCACAAAATCCATCGACGAAAACATTATCTCACAATCGGACGAAGAACGGAAATTGGATGCTGACATTCCAAATGCCAAGTTTTATCACGGCAAAGACGGAACAAGCAGCGAAACAACGGTAAATCCAAATAAAAGCATTGCAAACAAGCAAACCAACAATAATGCAAACTCATCAAAAAGTCAAACGGCTGGTAAAAATAATAAAGCTGATGACCTCATTGAGCACGAGTCGAACGGAGGTGCAGAGAGCAGTTCTGGTGCTCATGGAAGCGATACAGCGAAAAAAGAAAATCAAATTTTATCGACACTAGAGCCAATGAATCCAGCCGAACGGAAAATTCTCTTCATTAATGTTAACAGTGGCAGCAATGGTACAATCGATAAAACTGAATTGGAGCGAATGCAGAGAGACCGTGAGCAAATCATCAAAGAGAGTCACCTCAATACAAACACAAGTGCAGATAAAATGAATGGCACGGATGCTGCTACAGCCAAACCATCAACAAACATGCACTTGTACATTATTCACGATGATCCGATCAGTCAAAAACCATCCGAATCCATTAAAACTAATTACACGGATGCCAACCAACAGTCACCAACAGTAACACCAACACCAAGCCCGATTGCATCATCGACTACTACTACATTGCCGGTGGAAGTACATCCATCCGATGTGGTGGTCAAACAAAATCAGACCACATCAAAAGAACCATCTGCTGCTACTCCGGCTTTGATTGATACAATTAGCTCAACTGAGAGCAATCCAGACAAACATTCGTCATCACTAAATTCGATAAAGTCGATTACACAAAGTCCAGTTGAAACAGAAACAGCAGCAGCAGCCACTTCTACTGCAACAGTTGCGCCTCTATCAACTTCAACTATGCAAACTAAATCACGTGCCATGAACTTTGGCCTCAAACAGAAGCCATTCGGTCGGCGTGGCTTTGAAGGCTTCTACTTTGAAACTGAATGTGACATGCAAACACCACTACCATCGGAATCAACCGTTTGGCGTGGCAACGAAACACATGAACTCAATCTACCCACTACGGTAAGTCAATTCTTATTTAAGCTCTTTATCTGTGCTTTTGTAGCGTTTAAATTCTCTGCATGTCCAGTTTAACATGCATATTTTTGATACACAAGAAAAGCATTCCAATGCAAAAGTGCTGCTGCCGAAATGATTCGAACACTTTTAGGGAGCATACAAATACACATCCAAATTGAAAACGGTAGTCGATTTGGTAAATGTGGCGTACACGGTTTTTTTTTCTCTGAAAACAGACGCACCTACGATTAATGCATTTTCATTTTTGAGTTTAAACGGCCCATTATTGATTATTATGTAGCATTTAATAGATGAAGGTAATTTGGTGCTGGTCAACCAAACCAGTTGCCGAGTGGCAAATTACTTTTTCCAAATGCAAAGTCCGCATCTCAATCACGCACAGTTATTAATTTGCATTACCATTTAATTTTTTTGTGTTCCTGCGAAACTCGTTCGTTCGTTGGCTCGCTCATCTACTGCATAGCTTAATGGGTCATTATTCAATGTATATTAATGATAAATCCAGCAGCGATTTATTAATTTATGAACAAGCGAGAAAAAAAAAAACACTGAAAACAATTCGTTCAATAACAGAAATCAGAGGTTTACTTCACGTTTCAAATGTTAAAAAATTCATGACATAAAAATGAATTGAACACCATTCGATCTTATAATTGGGAGGAAAATCGGATTGGCAAGAAAAAATATCGAATTTTACACTGATCGGAGAATCTGAGCGAATGAACGAGAGAGAGGAAAAGTATGGAGAAAAACATTTTCACCATTCCCACGTCAATTTAATTAAGCTTTAACAAACCGTATATATGTAGTATGCATGTAGCTGTGATTGGTGGTATACAACGGTATGTGTGTGTAGTGTACGTACATTGCCCGACAACAAGTTGCAAACTACTGGTTTTCTGCTAATTTCATGCTATAATTCATTTGTACGTTTGCATGCACTTACACGCACATTATTTACTCAATGTTCAACGAACATCCCGTAATTAGCACGCATTGGCCGTGCAATTCATTTTCCAAAACCCCCAAAAAACGAACTTTATGCTCCACGAATTATCTGATGAACGAACATTTAAAAAAAATGCTGCAGCAAATCCAAGCGGAATTTTCCAATCGAAATATTTTCAAGCATTTTTCCACCAATCGAAACATAAATACCCGATGTTTGCGTCAAACGAAAAAAGCTCATTTCAAAATTGACTACGGTAAATGGACAAGTCAGATGTGCTTGTTCATTGTTCATTTCAACCATTGACTTGTCTGTTTCTTTTTAAATGGATGATGCTTCTTTGAAAATGGATGATCGCATGTTCCGCATCGAGACATGTACAACATTCGACGGAGTAGCAAATCGAATTGATGTATCCAAAAGTAAATGTCAATGATGTTTAGATATCATTTAATCATGTTTACTCGGTGAGATAAAACCAAGAAAACCCATTTTGCTTTGCACTGATGCGCTTCAACACGAGCATTGCAATCGCATTTTTATGATTTTGAATTTTTTATATGAATTGCACACCGCGCGGTTCAACCATCGATATTGTTTCTGTTTAGCCAAAATGTACCGTGTCAATTTTCATTTTTCCATTACGATTCAATATCCCATTGAATCAAAATACGTGAACGTTCAGCTTCACATTTAGAATCCATTTAGATTATTCATTTGATATAAATGGCACAGTCGATGAATCTTCATTTCAATTTCAAAATGTCAATAAAATGCACGCTGACATCGAATAATGACCCGACCACCAAAACCAAATGCGAACATTACGCTTTTGTTAATATTGCAGCAGCAAAAAAAAAGGTTTTCTGTTTATTGTTGCACCGCAGCAATTTATATATAAAATGTGCGACAGTGTTGGGAATATACCTAGATTATTTAGCTGTGTAAATGCGACTGATTTTTTTTGTTTTCGCTTGCAAATTTTCCTCATCAAAATTATTGCCATGGAAATGTGGTTCTGAATTGGAATGCTATTCACAAATTATTTGGATTATTTGTGAAAACGAGTTTTTGTTTCTCTATCGTTTTGTTCATACATGAAAGGGCTAGTGAAAAGGTATATTGAAAATAATTACATGATTAATGCATTTGCGCAGTCCGCAAGTCATTGTCAATGTGGAATGTTGAACAAAAATGTGATGTTTACTCTTTTTGCGCGAGGTAAAAAATTGTTCAAAAAGCCGAACAAACATTTGCGATGTTTGAAATATTTCGTATTTGAATACATTTTCGTTATAACAATGGTCTATTGTCATTGGATATTTTTGCTGCTGGAAGTTTGTTTTGGCTTTTCATCAGCCATTCAAAATCCACAAAACTACCCTCCCCATGCTGATCTCTGCTGAAAGTCAGTCAAAAAGCAACTTTTTTGTAAAAAAAATCCATGCTCAGTACACAAGGACATATAGAATTCTAGAATCTAGTATTCTAAATACACCGATCACATCAAAACTAAATGAATTTTCCCGAATTCCGCCCTTAATTAAGCATCACCTGGAAAAAATTGTGGTCATTTTACGACCGACTTGTAAATAAAATGCGCTAAACTCGTTCGAGATGTTGCCAAGCGTAAAGCCTTGAAATCACGTACATTTTTATGATGTGAGCACGGGAAATTTTTAACACTTTATTATTAAAGTAAATCATTTTTCTATATGACTTTTTTGATGGTTCAACCATCAAGTTTGCTACCGAAATTTACCTCCACACACGCGGGTATTAAAACCACCTGAAAGTAACACCGTTTCTACATTTCACATTATTCTACATTAAAAATCACTTAAACACCGTCAAGTTTGACGCTTTCAGGTACATCAAGAACGCATTTCTTGTGCATTTTTCTTTCTTCTTATTTCCAAACGAATCCAAACATCGAATCGATTGAAAAGTTGGCAAACAACGAGAAAAAGATTCGAAAGCGATTTGTAATCAGGCAGCATAAGATTAAAATAGTTATTGGAATCGATAACCGCATAAAATTTTATTGCCATTCTTTTAGTTTTGCTACCATTCGAATGATGTAGAATTGAGAATCAAAAACTTACGGCTATTTGCCGCAATAATCGTATTTACTGGTGCACACACAGCCACACATACACATGAAGAACATGGAACATCGTTACTTCGCCGAGCATTTACGATGCAACGTACGCCAGTAACATCGCGAAGACAATCAGCAAAACGTCTGTCACGACTTTTGAGACACAGCATTTTATGATCTCTGCACATTTGTGCGCTAGAAAAAAAAGGAGGGAGAGGGAGGTGAGGGATTGCAAAATGAAATAGCTGAACGAATTCCATTTCTCATAATATCTATGTAATGCATACACTTTATAAGTTAGAAATTCGAAATGGAAATGGAAAATGGCAACCGAATGTAACATTTTTCATTGCAGACATAATAAATTCGCTTTGGTGATAAATTCCTTTTAATGGCGGGGTATGTTTGCCCGTTTCAAAGACACGCCAGAGAGAGCAAGAGAGAGAGAGAGAGAGAAATGAAAAGCAAAACGGAATTACATAATAATATTTTATTTGCTCAGACGGCAAACGATGCAAAGGTATACTTTTCACACATACTATACATTATAGCCTCTGTCTGCCATTCGGAGCGATAATAATAATGGTGGATGTGGAGGCGTTGCGAAGAGCAAGGGTGAGACGAGAATACGAACTTGAGATTGGGAATTATGTCAGAATTTCGTTTTTTTTATTAAGCACAAGGTGATTGAAGAGCAAACCAAAACTGTATATCCACAATGTGGATCGCACATTTACTTGGCAAACAAAAAGTTTCAAACTCAATTTTAAGCATCGGATGTACATTAAATCGCAAGCTGTCGGTCGCGTGGGGTCGTAATCGTGTGTCTCTCACAATGCAACGTTCACATATTTTATGTAAATTGCGTTTCGTTCATTTCATAGTGAAAAACAAAGACGCAATTTCCATCGAATCGCCAAGAATTTCGTTCGAAAAAACCGAATTGAACGATTTTTCCAGGAGCTAGCTTCTCAATAATGTTGCCATCAATTCAATTTTTGAGAGTCAACATATTGTGCAGATTCCGTCTGTACAATGACACATTTAGATTATATAACTTATCTAATTGAATGGAAAAAATGATCTTGATATCATGTAAATACAATTCATTTTGTTCCCACCATGGTTTTATTCTTGGTAGAATGCTTTCCAGATAAACCAAGTTCCTTAATCGCTTTTCATCAGCCCCGCGCCCACACACAACTGCATGTTCATTGGCATTTTAAACTAATTAAAGGCGTGCAATCCTAGAAGCGGAACAGTAATTTTACTTTCAAGTTAGATGCGAAATAAAGTCCACTGCCGTTAGAATTCGTCGAAAAGTCGATTGGTTGAAAGCGAACGACTTTTCCTTCTTACTTTGAGTCTTCACTCAGACAATTTGAGAACTTTAGCCTTTTCGTTGTGTCGATTGGCACACTTCTAATGTGATGGCATCATGTCTATCTGTAATTTTGCCTTTGTTGACGATTCGTCTTATCTTCAGCACATACAAAAAGCATATCATTCCATCAAATGAAAGCAAAACGGTTTCTAATTAAGTGAATTTCCCCAAGATGTGGAATCTTTGCTCGCGCGAACATATCGGGTCCGAATGCGCGCACGTACAACAGTCATTACGACCGTTCTACATTTTAATTGTTATTTGATTAAAAATTTAATTGATCGAATCAAATTCGAACGACTTTGACTTTGTAGTCTTCGGCGAGAGCTCACTTTTATTGTCAGTCAAAGTAAATACGCGCTTAAAACTTTGAACACATCACAGAAAAGCTCGGGGAATTTTTTTCCTCCCGTTTTATTTTTATTTCTTTGAAGCATCAACGCGAAATCGTTGCCAAAGTTGAGGGAATTCAATGAGCGAGATTGTCCGTTGCATTGACTCAAACAATTAAATGAGTTTGCACAGAGTGAGTGTGTGAGAGAATAAGCGAGAGGAAAATGAGAAGAGAAGAGAAAAATAAAAAGAAGCAAAAAGATTGGTTTCAAATGGTACGTGAGCACATTTCACCATTTACAAAGCATTCGCTACAGCCATTCGTATTTCACAAGTGAAATTCATTTTGAGCAAAAGCCAACATTCAGTCCATTCTTTGCAAAATATCGAAATATTTCCTATTGTGTGAAAACCAATTTTCAGATGTTAAGCTTATAATAACATTGTTGGTTTTTTTTTGGAGAAAGGCAACCACAGTGCCAACACGATTTTTGGATAAAATGTATACCTGATCAAATAGGAAAACATTGACACGATCGAATCAGAATCATGCAAGGGAATGCGACCGAACGAAGTCCGTTCTTTAAACATTTATTTGCATTTTAAATTGCATTTGGTTAATTGAATTGACATTAACCAATCGTATTGTTCGTGGCGTGTGCACGCGATGGTGTTTGTTTTTTGTATCCCACAATCGGTCTCTTCGCTGTGTAATGAAATGCATTTAATTATTCAAAATATAGTGAATTAGTAATTTCAAGAGCGTGTGCAAGCCATGTTCCGTTTCATTTGTCAATTTAAATAGTTTACACAGTGTAGGCAATACTCCAATGGCCAATATATAAAGTGCATCGCAATTTTTTTTTTTCGCTCTTCATTTCCTCCCGATCGATTTCCATTGAATTCGTTAAATCTAAATTGATAGTATGTATTTTGTTTGCCGGCACTCAAATAACATTAAGCCATTTCGAGTTTTTCAGCTGTAATACAAACGGAATTGAGCGAAATCAATTTCGATTCGGGCTTTTGTTAAGGATCATCATCAACAAATGAGAAAAAAAAAACAAACAAACCACAACTGCAAATTAAAATTTGTATAAAATAAATACCATTTTGGGTAAACTGTTCGCATCAATGAGATTTTAATTAAAATGGTAAACGATTGATTTGGCATTAATGGAGGGAGCTTCACTAAGCCCATCCATTTTAGATGGTCAAATTTTGTTTAATTTCTGCAGGATTTTCATTTAGGCAATTCATTTGGAAACGATCCAATTGATTTGGTCGAAATTGATGGAATTTCAAATTCGGTGATTAGGCTTTGTTTGCCGGAAATTTGCCCAAACTAGCTACAGTCACTGTCTATTTACACGCATTCGTTTTCACTGTTTCAAATAACAAAAAGAACATTTCCAAAAGTGTCCGTTAATGCTCTTCGTTTGTCGACCATTGCTGGTCGTCCTTAATGTTGCGGAATATGTTTCGTAACGAAAACCCTAATTGTCTCAACACAAGTGCGGAAAAACCACTTAATGAATGGGTATTATATCAAATACCACATGAAAATGTGTCATCTGAAGGCAACAAAACCACATCCATACAAACATGCAGTGTGTGAGAAGCGAAAAGGGATAAACAATTCGAGAACATTTGCTGTGGCTCTGTGCGAGAAGAAGAAGAAGAAGTGAGAAAAAAAATCATGTCGAGAATGAGAGAGAGAGAGAGAGAGAGAGAGAGACATGGGGTCTTTTAAAAGGCGACAAGCATTTTCATTGTTCGTGACGTAAACGCAATTTACCCGACACTTTGCTACATTTACACGTCTTGCGAGATAATATGTTTTTTTTTCTGTTCTCGTTTACATTTCATGATAGCGAAGTGTATTTTGTTTTTATTTGAATTGGGCGAGCCAGCGAGCGAGCTAGTGCGAGAGGTAAAAATGTAACCATCACTTCGGTGGCAATGTCTATTTGCCCAGTGCGAGTGGATATGTGGCATTTTCGCTATTTTGTTCCGTTCGAGGTTCGCGTTTGTACTCGCGAGAGACTTGGCACCGAATGTAAATGTGTCACACAGTGTTCAAATAGTGTTTGTGTGCTTGCCAAATATAAATTAAATAGCAGCAATATTTTGGTGTTGCGACGCGCAATGTTTCACAAATTTCTGCTTTTGACGCGTTCATTGCAATGCGAGATGGAGATGGAGATGGAGAGCGCGCGCAAGAGAGAACGTCTGAGTGAATTTCCATTGCTAAAGAATCTCCACATTGTTTTCCATTCTTACGTAAACAGAACCAGAAGCGATGCCAAACGAAAAGAATGCTGTTTGTTACCGAATCTAATGTACGGTTTTGCTCCTGTGAGGAAAAGTAGCAAACAAAAACAATTTAGTTGGGAACGTAATAAAATGGAGGAAGTGGTGGTGGTTGGGACGAATGAGCGGGGGAAAAATGGGTGAATAAATAATGCTGTTTTATGCGAGGCAATGGCCATGACCAGTGAATGCTTGTTTGTATGTGTGTGTGTGTGAGAGAGAGAGAGAGAGAGAGAGTGGTGTGTTTTGATACGGCTAATTCAAAGCGACAATGTTTAAAGGAGCTCTGCTAACCATCCAATATTCGCTCATAAAATGCCAAGCAATATAATTCTTAATCCGCTAAGAATGCGAAAATGTCTTCATTTCTCTTTCCATGCACAGTTTTCGTTGTGTGTGTTTGTGTGTTTGTCGACTCGAATCCATTGACGAAGTGTGCGCTTAGGAAATCATAAACAGCACAAACTTAGAAAGAGAGCGAGCGCAAGCAAGCATTCTAAATGGCATAGCATTATCTAACAAACGAATCGCGATGATTGCTGCAAAAGCACTGCATTGATGGAATGCGAGTGCGAGCGAGAAAGTAGGATCGTAAAACTTTAGCCATCCAACTAGAGCCAATAATTCCCTTTCATCGGTTATCTTGATTCTATGTCTCATTTCGCAAAGTATTCATTATGATGGTTTTGTTTGATTCTATAATAATCGAACACGGACATGGACACACATACATATACGCAATTTTTTTTTCGTGCGGAAGGGCAAAGTCATGAAAGAGAGATTAAATCCTTTTCGTCATGAAAGAGAGATTAAATCCTTTTCATAAAGCAATCATAACGATACAATCACGTAAATATGCGATGAGAGCTGCTTTTGCTTAATAAGGCCAATACACATACGCACAGCAAACAAACGAAATTCCCATTTTCCCGAATAAATTCGAAAGAGAACTTAACAACATCCATAAAAATTGATTGTAATAAAATACAGATTCGAATCCATTGGACTATTCATTTATTTATTTGGAAATGATTATTTGTGCGTGCGCTCATCGTTTGAAACTTCGATTACGAAATTCGCTGGGCGAATTTAAGAGGACGAAAGACGCAGAGACTCTCCCTCTCTCTCTCTCTCTCTCTCTCTCTCTCTCTCTCTCTCTCTCTCTCTCTCCCTCTTTCAGAGAACGAAAGCGAATCAAATTGCGTAAATAGAAACGGAATGTGGTTATATTTCAACGAGCGAAAAATTTGCTATTATGATTGTTACTGTTATTTCTATTGATTAGAGAAGCTTCATCACCCTAATGTAAAATGTCACACAAATCCAACAAACAACACACATATACATGTTCTTGTGGATGATTTTGTTAATTCGGTTCCATTTTCGAGCTTACGCCAGCACAAAACTTCATAGGAGCACACAATGTGTGTGTGTGCGATTGTGTGACGATTCGAAACGAAGGTCAGCCAAATCCAAGGCTCACTCGATGATAACACTATAAAAACAATAGTCGCTTTCGGCTATTTGGCAAATGGTTGCTGTGACCAAATCCACCCATTAGCAATTCTCATGGAAATCGTATTTATTCCAATGGCTGTTGTGTTATTCATTCAAGACTATTTTCGACACAACTATTCTGGCTAATTATCTGTTTCAATCTCAGGCAGTAAACCGACAAGAAAAAAAAACACAGCACACACACAAATAGCATTGCTAAGTCGCAACTAAAATGTTGACAATAAAAATGAATGTGAGACATTTGAAGCGCAGTAAACGATGAAAAATACTTCCATATTTGACACTAAATCGTAAGTAAGCAGTTCAAACATTGGGTCGGGTTTATTTTATCTTCACGAATAAAGTTATCCAGAGAAAAGAATAAAATGGGAATTTATCAGCAATTGCTAGTGCCGCATCGGTTTTGGACCAGAGTGGCACTATTGAGTGTGTCCATCGTTTTGCTGGGGCTTCTTATAACAATCTCGTTAGCGCAATACGAAACAAAGCATCGCCTTCACATGGTCGAATACCAGCATCGTTTGTTCGTGGATGAATTGTCGCGCGTATCGGATTCGGGCAAGAAAAGCCATTTGGCCGAAGACGCAATACTACGGTTACAAGTGCGCAAACAACAACTGATGCATTCATCGTCAATGGGCGCAGTTGATAAACTAATCACCGAACTGAAGGAAATCAAACGAAAAATCAGTCCCGATAAGACAGTGGGACACAGTGGTCGGCCTGATTTTGCGCTACAAACGGCTGGTGCACAGATTTTGTCGGTCGGTAAAACTAAAGTGTTGACACCATTTCCGCAATGGTTGTCCAGCATCTATGGATTCCATAGTATCAGCAAATATTTTGTAAACGGTGCTCATCGCGTTATACAACCATCAATTCATCCTGGCGAATGTTTTGCTTTCACCGGCCCAGGCGAAATAATCATAAAACTGATAAGAAATGTGTTCATCGATGCGGTCGGAATTGAGCACATTCTACCACAAATGTCACCCGACGGATTCATTTTGAACGCTCCAAGCGTATTCAGTGTTTACGGCATGGAAAACGAAGACGAACCGAATGATACGCATCTTGGTACCTATCGCTATGACATTGAGAAATACCAATCGCTGCAAGGATTTCAACTGCCAGCCAATTCCACCGATAAAAGTTTTCCAATTGTAAAATTTGAATTTGCACCGAATGAAAACCGGGCTCTTAATTACACGTGCATCTATCGAGTTCTTGTTTATGGCTCATTAATCAAACCAAATTAACCAAATTTATACATACACTTTAAGCTTAACCATACTTTTTCCCGCTGTACCGAGAATGAAAAAACTTCAATTTCACTTTTTTTTGTGTTTGATATAATAAATTCGATGAGTGGAATTATTACACCACTCTGAATATTGAAAACGATTTTGCTGCGAACTTTTTTGTTTCTTTGTTTTCTTTATCCCTCTCGCCGTTAGAGAAACTCATGCATTCTTCTTTTTTACCGTTCACACTTCGCTGGATGTTGAAAAGTCATGAAGGCGAACGAACAAAAAAATTTTTTTAATAAATTTTCAAACGACTTTCAAAGTCTTAGCTGTTGTTGGCGTCAGAGTTTTGCGCTCGCGTGGAATTTCGTTCAGTGCCAAACAATAAGTATTTTCTTTTCACACATTTTCGCATTATTACATCATCGGTACGTTGTTGGCAGGGTGAGAGGAAGAGAGCGACTGAAAAAAAAGTGGAAAAGTGCGACCGTTGAAAAGTGAAAGAAAGTATTTTATGTGGATTGTGACACCGATACAAACCATTTATATTCCGAAGCAAATAAAATTCAAATTCAATGCTAAGAATAAAAAGAGAAGACCAATAACGGAGGGAAAAGAATCCGCATACGGTTCAATAACGGTATACGTATGGGAAGAATGGCGGGAAAAAAGGAAAAAGAAATGTTCCGCACAAGCGAATAATGTAAGACATAGAAATTCAGAAAAAACGACAACGCAACTGGGAAATGCGATAAGGAAACAGAACAAATGCTGGAGAAATATATATTCATGTTTTTTTCTCTTCCTTCTTGCCCAGCACTTGAAACATTTTTCTTATTGATTTAAATACTTATTTTCTTCTTCTTCTGCTCTCTGTTTCCTATCGCAAATATTTTCATCGTTTTTATTTATTCTTTGTGGCTTTGCAGAAGCAAATTCCCACTCCCACTCTCCAATTGACAGACTCTCAATACACATCCCCAATATAAATTGCTCGAAGTTTTCTTGGCATTTTTACTCGGGAGCATTTCAATACTTGGGAGGAAACTTTTTGCCATCGCACACAAACACATTATCAAAATAATAACGCAATTTGTTGTTCGATTTCCCCGTCCGATTTCACGAACCACAAACACACACACATATTTAAATGCAAACTGAGTACAATTTTCTTTTTGTTTTTCTCCAAAGAAATCAAAATTCGGTTTGATTGTTTGCCATGGAAAAAAAACGAAATATTCGGCGCAAAATACCAAATCAAGTTGCAAATATGTAAAAATTGGATTTGGACTCATTTTTTGTTTCTTCGTCGAAAGCTACTTACCCAAAGTAGTAGTGTATGGGATTTTATTTTCTGACACTGGCCGATAATAACTCCAAGTCTCAAATCAAATCCTATTATGAATCGGTCGTAAAGTGAGGAAAAATGGACCGTGAAACAGCTGCAAAAGCCAATTGAATTCACATGTCCAACATAGTTTTGCCTATCACTCTAGCTCACTTTTTTCCTTTCTTTGTGTGTTTTCGGAACATGCAAACGGAAATGGAATACTGCACACCGAAGGATGAGGAGAAAAACATACATATTTCATGAGAGTGTCTAAGAGCTAGTTATGGATTTTGCTGACGTCCAGAACACAAAACGAATGGGTCTTTTGTTGAAATGTGATTTGATTTGATTTTATGACATGCAAATAAAATTCATCCGTGCCGTTATTGCCTTGCGGCCATTGAATATTATATGTATACCCGAAACTCACCATTCACTGAAATCCGGATTGGGCTCTAAACAATTTTTTATGAGGGATCAAAAGGTTCAAGAAGGAGCAACGTTTAGCAACGCCAACCATTGCGCCATTCTTATTGAATTCTTTTAATACATTGTTTCGCAAGAAGACATGACTACGACGAAGTAAATAAAGAAAAAAGTGGGAAAGAAATTTTTTTTCCGGCTTCGATTATACGAGACTGTAGGTTAAAGGACAGGGAAGAAAAAGCCATTTTTTTGTTAGCTTGATGAAGTTAATTCTCTCATTTTGTGTTCCATATTTTGCTATTCTATATATTGAACTTGATTCGATCACAAGTCGATCGGCGTACGATGTTCTTGTAATGAATGTTTCAGATGTTTTTAAATCGAACTTAATTACTTTTGTTAGCATCAGAGTTGTATCTAATTGGCAAAAGAAGCGAATGAATCAAAATTGATCTCATTTAGATTGATACCAATGAATGGAAACGTGAACATTTCAATTGGTCTGGATTATAGCTGTGCAACGTCAACATATTTATTTCGCCTCCAGAACAAAAACCAATCAAAAACATCGAAATATGAAAGCCTCCGCTTGATTTTGGTGCGGTTTTTTCTGTTCCATATTGTTCGCATCAAATGAGAGTGAATGGTACTTCCAACATCGATACACTTAAAGCATGCTCAAATGTGAATTGATACTATGGAAACAATTTCCCATTGAATTCCAAAAGAAGGAGAAGAAAAACGGATGAATTCCCTCCGAAGAGAATAAAACGCAAAACAAGGTAAACGGAACTTTTTGTTTCACTCGTTATTGCGAGAAGAGAGCTTCAAGTATTTCAATTTGCTAATGGAAATCAACTTCAACATACGCCACACTTGTGCTATTCTTGTATTTTGCGATGGTTCCACCGTCAACGAAAGTTTTTCTGTCTTTTTGCCAGGCAATGTTCGCGTTCAAAAGTCAAAAATCGAACACATTCACCGCCCGAAGCAAGAGTTGGCGAGTCGTCAGAGTCGTCAGAGTCGTCAGAGTCATTGTGTTTCTGATGTTTCAATTATACACACATAAAATAGGCAATTGTGTACATCGTTGTCGTTGATTGACGAAAAATCCAAGCAACCGAATTTGTATCTTGTGGCATAACAAGTGGAATTGAATGGCTTTGCATTGGATTGAAGACAGCCTACCGTAATGAATAATACATATGTAAGACGATTTTGAACAATTTAATGTACACAAGTACGTTAAATAATAATCGATGTGAAAATTTTAAGGTTTGCACGTATTTGTGTGTGTATGCGTGTGTATAATGCCTCGTATCAATATGGTTGATTTTCCATTTCTCATCCATTACAATGGCGATAATATCGCGTTTAACATTCAACACATTCAATGAGCACAATGAAGTGTATTCAATGAATCAAAGTTATTTTTTTTTCTCATTGCTTCATGCATACTTAATTCGTAATCTTTGTAAGCTCCTTAGAAGCTTTCCACGTGTATTCGGCCTGGCTTTATTTATCGCTTCTTCTTCCACCATTTTTTTTTCTTCATTTTGTAAATGTTTCAAGCACAAGAAACTACTGATGAGGTGGAGAATGCCGATTACGATATAAGAGGATACAATGAAGATTTGGCATTTGATTTTGCCTTACCTAAATATTAACCCTTTGATGCAAAATTTTTTGTTTTTGAATCATTTTGATATATGTTTTGTGCCACGATAAATAGAGAAAGACCTCATACTTAGATTTGTGAAAAATTGCGTATTTGTCGAGAAAATCGGAAAAGAGTCAAAAGTGTCAAATCACTATAAAAGCTTGAAAAACTTAAATTTTATAAACCGAATGATGCAGACAATTGAAAAGAATGAACAAACCCACAAGATAAGAGGAGGAAAAATGTGGAATTCTGCTATAATTTTGCATTTTTTTTTACAGCAGTACATGAACAGAAAAAACTTTCCATTCAGCCAGCCGATTGTAGCCTGTAAAACATCAAATGAAAGCTAGTTCATTTCCCTACATTTGTTTTCAAACAAGAATGTAAAAATATTCAGTGGTTTCATAGCTATAGCGTCTGGCGTATCTGGTTACTTTAGGAACCGAAATGTGATAAAGGGTTAAACGTACAGTCTATTAAATGTGTTTTTTGGTAAATGTGTAGGCGCTAGATACATGTACAATGAACAGAATGAAGACGCAATGTACGTGCAAATGAATCCAAGACAAAAACAGCGAGAGCAAGAGAGAGAGAGAGTGTAAAAAAACGTTGTCAAACACAAAGAACATACTGATATTAACACTAACGACTTGGCGGCTGTTGCCGTTGTACCCTCACACTTTTTCTGCACGCTCTCGATCGGAGGGAAAAAGTGTCGAAAGTGAATCGATTCCAATTTATTTGACGAGCTAAACGGAAGAGCTGTACGCCTTACGTTGTTTAAGAGGAAGAAAAAGAAAAATCTTCGAAACGTGGTAGCAATATTCGATCCGCTGTTAAGATTACTCACATAAATTGAGTGCGAGTTGACGATTCCAAAACGGAATGTTGCCTGACAAGAGCCAATGTTTAGTGACTGAGAGCAATGGATGCGCGATAGATTGATTGGAGATAGATATGGCGGTGTTGTTGGGTGGCCTGGTGAACAATTTAATATTGATACTAATAATCATTATCGTCATCAACTACATTCATCGTATTCGCATCAACTAAATCGTTATGTGCACACGTTGCTCTCTCGCATACACAAATCGCACACTCCCTCTCTGCCGCACTCGTGCATTTCGGCAATCTATTATGGTGCTCACTCTTGCCGAAAGAAAAAAAAAACGATAATTGATCTTTCGAGATACAGGAAATATGTTGAATAATCAAAAACACACGGTGTCTGCAGGCGAGGATGACATAAAATAGCATTTTCGGTTTTGCCTCCTTGAGCCCTTTTCCATTCAATCGCACAAGAGTGAGAGACAATGATACAAAACGAATAACAGCAGCACAGCAAATATGAACAAGGCGAACAACATCATAATAAATTCGGGTAATTAATTCCAATTTCGCATAGAATGCACGTTTCGGCCCGGAGGAGTGAGGTATGAGAAAAAACAAATGGAAAATGAGCAACAAAAAATCTTCTTGCTCTCTAGCTCTTCTCTTGCCACCATCTACATTACAAGCAACTATACAATTAAAT
>NW_022595245.1:7680097-7827498 GCF_009176505.1 Sitodiplosis mosellana
ACTTGCGGGACTAGACCTCACTTTACTTTTCCTCTCTCCCTCTCTCTCCACAAGCATTCCATTTACATCTTCGCAGATATGCTTTTTGCTTAACGATGTTGCCACTACTGCTTCTGCCACTTGTAGTTTTGTGTATACAAATGATTTGGCAGAAGAAAACATTACGTTTCGCCTTTCATCCCATTCACAATCAAAATTCTAAATGAAATTAAGAAAATGCGCATGGAATAACTCGGTGTGCAGAAAGAAATGTATACGCTAAATTCAACGAATCGGTTGTGTTGGCTGCGCGCATTCACTCAGTGAAAGCAAATGATAGTGAGAAAAACTGAGATTTCTTACTTTCGCTCCAATCTTTCTACTTTGCATGGAACTTTGTGAGAAAATTGCATTATTTGATACGAAAAGCGGATTCATAAATTTCCACGAATGACGAGAAAAAATATTATTTGCACAACGACAACAACAACAACAACAACAACTCCGACTAATTTGTTTCATTCACTGAATTTCCCATGTGTCACAAGCGATATTTGACAAACAGGAACAAATTGAAGTTGGTTTTCTTTTTTCTTTCGTTCTGTCACTCGAGTTGCACCATGCGGTGCGGTGCGATGAAAAGAAAGTCGCAGGACTGACAAAGAAAATGAAATGAATAGAAAAATCCTGGTTCAAAGTAAACGAATAACGATGTAAATCAGCAATTCATATTTCTTTCCGTCAACAGTCTTTTCAAAAACCATGCCAACATGTGGTGAATGTTTACAAAAAAAAAGTATGCTCTGACATATGCTTTCAATTGCAAATGAAAACATTCGCGTGTTTTAATGAGCGCAGAAATGTGTGAGTTTGTGTGCATCTTTTCATATATGTCAAAAGTGGGCTTCAAAAATGGTCATTAAGTTAAGTGAACATCGCGGAATATGCTGCACGGTTTGCGCTAATTTGACGCCACATTGACACAAACTGATCGGAAAAATAGTGCAATGGTATGTGAAATCGTTAATGCAACTAAATCAACTAAATGCATTCCATTCGCACAGCAGACGCAGCGAAAGTTGAGGATGATGATTGCTTCGATTGCAATAAGCGCGACAATGAATACATTTTCCACACTCTGTATATAAACAAAAGTGCAACGTTGATCGTTGGAAAAGCGCGAGCGGCGTCGGCGATAGCATTAAAATTTCCATTTGTATAAATGAGCATGAATCAAAACGAAAATCCATTTTTCGAAAGCGCCATGTCTCTCGAATGCTCTTGCAACAAGTTGACACTGTCACTCAGATGAATGATGATAAATCGTACTCTTGTATTCACCGTTTGGATTTTTATATGGAGATCCGCTCGTATATATATATATATTTGAACTAATGCATTTTAAATGTTTGGTAGTCGTTACTCTTATGGCGTTGTGTAAACAACGACTCGCATCACAACTACGAAATGAAAATGGAAAAAGAGAAGGAGAAAAAAAGCTGGCGAAGCGAATGGCATTCAACTCAAAGTAAATTGCAAGAATATTGCATTAGCTACTGGTCCATCTTGTTAAAAATGTAAATTGGTGGCTGTTGCCGTAGGAGATGAGCTAATAATCCTAGCAACTATTCACACGCTATGCAACGGAGAGACGACAACGTTATGTCGAACGAAACGACACAAACCGGCAAACACGTTTCGATTCATGTGATTGCAAAATCGAAACGAACATAGCGTTGTTCTCCCCTGTTCCACTACTACTACTGCAGAACAGATATTTTATTTATGAGATTTTCGATGCGAAAAGATTCATTGCTCTTTTTTTAGCGCTTTTTTCGTATTTTTTTTCTCGCTTTGTGTCAACAATATTTGTGCATAAATCTCTGATCATCTTCAAAAACAGGCTTTGTTATGCGCTGAATCCATCACGCTCAATAAATTCATGCGATAGATTTATGCGATAAATGTGATGCGCTCGCTTTGCGGTGAACGAGGTCTGTTGCTCTTCACTACCGCTTAGCGATGCGTTCACTGCAAAGCATGAACGTTCATGCGTGAACAACTGAAGAGAAACAGACTTCGTTCATCGCAAAGCGAGCGCATCACATTTATCGCATAAATCTATCGCATGAATTTATTCAGCGTGATGGATTTAGCGCATAACAAAGCCTGTTCAAAAAGCAAATTTCCACGCTATTTTTTTCCGTTGTGTTTTTTTTCTGCCCTATTAACATTACGATGTCTCGAGGACACGCACACATACCCCATTTAAGCGATATAATGTGAATAATAGATGTCGAAGCGCATTCAACCATATCGATCTGAACTCTGGATATGCACACATATTGTGCATACCCATTCAGGCTGCGCGCTATTTGCGTAGTGCTTATTTGCAAAAGACAAACCCAAAAACTTTAACCAAATCGAATGGCTTGATGGATGCACTTTATGATTAATATAAACCATATAGACCATGTGAACGGGGCACATGCAAAACGGCTCATGCTAAAACTATTTTCAAGCAAGTTTTCCCTGGCATCGTCTTCGTTTCCAAAATCAACACATATTCCCCCCATCTCTCGCTCTCCGTACGACATGTACATTGCCTTGTATGCTTGCCATGCGTCTTCGTAAATAAAATTATCAGAAAACCGCACAGTTGAGAGTAAACCGAACGCAACTGTAAACTTCATCTATCACAACGTTTCGTTGTCTAAGCAAACAACGTTTTCGAATATCGAAAATTGTCTAAGTGGTTACAACGCACACCACTTGCAAATGCCACAATATTTTTTAAGCTTAACCAATGCTTCTCCTTTTCCCAGCCTCTCTTCCCTTTGCTCTCTCGCACTCGTTCTCTCCCCCCCCCCAACCTATCTCTTTCTCATTCTATGCACCAGTGCCGGCAATCTGGGAACAAGTGGCAGGAAACGAGATTTTCAATTCCCAACGTACTTTATTCATATCAATTGATTTTCGTGTGCCTGTTTCTTCAGTGTTTGCAAACAAAGGCGATGCATACAGCACATGCAATTGACGTCTTGTCTCGATCACGACGACGACGACGACGACGACAACGACTACGATGGCAGCAACAACAGACGTCGAAAAAAGAAAATTTCAATAAACCATTTTTCATTCAACGGTCGAGAGAAAAAAAACCGGTTCTTTCTCTTCTTTTAAACCCTTTCTTTTCGTTTTCTATCAAGATTTCTTTTTCTATTAGTATTTCATTGGAAATGCTTGCGTGCGTGTATGTGTTTGTGGATTTTTTTGTGTTCGGTGTGTTTATTGTGAACATTCTTGCTGCTCAATGGCATGCTCTATGCATTCTAAACGAATTGAATCCGAAGTGAACAAACGCAAACGATGTGTGTATACAGTTAGCAAATGTTCAAATCGCTTGTGCGGCAAATATGCTATGCAATCGGACACACCGAAGAAGCGACAAAAAAAGGCGAACGAGCAGAATTGTAAACGCAACCAGAAATAGATGCGAAAGAGAAAACGAATCCATATCTGAAGTACTGCAGTTAGTTCCGAATGTTGATTTTTCGTTGCGTATTCTCTTTGCGTGGACGTGCATTAGAGAGGAAACCGATTCAATATTCAAAATGTGTATCATTTATTAACTAACGACCCCAATAAGTGACAACGACTGCGGGAAAAGAGGAAGAGAGTGAGCGAAAAAAATGAAGGGGAGCGAAAAAAGCAATGTCGCCAGCATAAGCTGATTTCAAAGCAATAATAAATGTTTGTGAATGTTCATGTACGCGACACAAAATATCCCCCGAATTTGGTTATTACATTTTTTTTCGTCGTTCACTCGTCGTCATTCTCACCATGCTGCTGATGCTGCTGCTGCTGTACACAGTTTTTTCCTCTTGTGCATCCTCTTTTTATGCTCAACGCTCTGTTTGTACAGCGAACTGATTGCAGCTCGTGTCTGTTTTTCCAATCACAACGTCGACAAACACAGAATATGAAGAGAGCGGAGACACACACACACACACACACATACAGCAAAAGGCAATGTTAATCATATTTGCATGTTGTTTTGTTGTCATGAAAAAGCTCTGCCAATCTGTTTTTCTGTTCTCCATCATTCTTTGTCGAACTTAGTTCTTTTTCATGTGTGGACGCAGAAGAATCAAAAAACGGCATCAATTCAATAGAGACAGACTGTGGAATTTATTAAACCAAAACTCAAAAACTTCAATTGCAACGTTGTTTGGCATACATGCCGAACACATCAAACGAAAAAGTACTTGAGATGCATGGTAGCATTCGCGGAAGAGCACAGAAGAAGTTTTGATCGTTTAATTAAAAGTAAGAAAATCAAATTTCAAGTATGCCTTTGATTTGGGCAAAATTATGCACATATTTTAAACAATGGCACATGATTATGTAGCCGGGAAATAGTTTGAAACTGTGTTGTGTTGCTACAATACACAAAATTGCCTTTTAACAACATGACGAAGAAGAAAAAAACGCCCGAGCAACTTTCAACATTTCATTTCGCCATAAGTGAATTTTTTATTATGAAAATTATGATTATTCATGAGTGTTTCACAAGTAAATAAACAATGTGGTTGCCTCCTCATCGGTTGTGTGTTTTGGGAGGTGGTTTTTTTTGGTCTCCCTTCAATTGAAGTTAACTTGTATTGAATCTTGAAGTGAAATCAAGGGGATGAAAAAAAGATTACACCAAGCTCAAGCGATCAAATACTTACTTAGCGTGAAACTACGACGTTTCCATAATACTTGTCTGACATTTATCAATTTGGCAAAAGTTGCTTTTTTGGCTTTGCCTCGCTCGCACCCAATAAAACGATGTGAACATTCGAAATCTGCGCATCGTAAAGAAATCTCATTCTGCCAGCGCGTCTTCGTTTTTGTCTTCTTTTCAACTTTTTTTCTCGCTTTCGACGATTGTACGAAGAAAAAAATTTCAATGAAGAAGAATCACATACAAAGCTCGTAACTTATAAGATGTCTGCTTTGAGGTGCTTCATATAAAAAAAAACGATGATGAATAAAAGGAATATGTGTAGGGCAAAGCAAAGAAACCACACACATATGAACCACCATACAGAGATGAGATAACATCGCAAAATTTTTCATTTTCATGATTTCGTTATGGCATTAATACCCAGCGTCTAAGAGCTTGGATAAACGATGTGTGTGTGTGTACAATCTCTCAAACGCTTCGCACAAAACACGGAGCTCGTTGAATAAATACCAAGTTATACGAAATAAGGATGTGGTTAGACATAGACTCTGACAGCGAAGGAAAACAGTGCTTCGTTCATGGCACTTGCTTCGGCAGTTCGTCTAACCAAAATGTCGTATTTATAAATCATTCAATTATTATGAATTGATAGACTTTTACGTGATAAATGATAGACTCCGTCAGGCACACATTGCGTGTGTACACAGTGTACATTGTACCGAAATCCATCCGAGTTGAATGGAATATGGGAATGTGTTTTATGGGATGTGAGCTGAAACGATAAAAACTCAGTAATGTCGATCGCATTCGCTTATCATAAGTGAAAAAAAAATAACTTTTAGCTTGTTAGTCTCGCTATTACTGCATCGTCATCATCAACAACACCAGCACCAGCATCCGCCGTTGTGGTTGCCAACTCCATTGTTTCTTAATTATGTTGAGTGCTTTCGATGCACGCGTTGTGGATGCCTTCGCAACAACTCGAACACACTTCGGACGGACCACATCAAATTCAACGGCAATTGCCGCCAATAAATATTTTGTGCTTCGTTTAAAAAGTTAAATTTAACTTGGCATGAATGAAAATAACTTTTGCGACAATTTTGGGGCCGTCAATCGTTCGTAACGATTGGCAACGGTGGAAGTGTATCGCTGCTACTCTCGTTCCTTGACTTGACAGCACTTCAACTTCACTCACTCACTTAGACCCATTTTCAATGGCACAAGCCATCTTGAGTTCATCATTCAAACGACGACAAACACATTTTTTTTGGCTTCGAGGCTTACATAAAACCTTGTTATGTAACCGAGACAGAATATCAAATTCAGACAGACAAAAAAAAATTCCCTTCATTACTCGTCTTAACCTCGATGCGTAATGGTTTTTTACATTTGATGCGTATTTTTTCGGTTGATTGTACATTTTTATAGAATTTGAATGGAATGGCTGGTGGCAACTTCCTTATTTTTGATTTTGTTTTAATTTTTCGTTCGTATTTTGATCCGTATATTTATAGGAAACTTCGCTTTAAGCAAAAAATTGCTTGCGAAACAAATCGTCTTGATTGATAGACCGTAAGGCAAGAACTTAGCATCTCATATTTAATCAACTCAGTGATTGCTATTGAAGTAAACAACATCGACAGGGCTGGCAAAAAAGCAATCAGACACAAAACTGGCAATTTGCAAGTGATAACGAGGAAGTTCCAATTAATGGATGAAAATAGTATAGCTTTAAATAGAAAATAGTCAGTCAAATTATCAAAAGGTTAACGTTGGCGATATTGCGAAATAAAAGGATTATACTATTTACTGATGAATCCGTTTTTTTTCCTCCACCAAAACACTCATTACGTTTATTGATCTATTGGTTTATGAGATTTATTTCATAATAATGGTTTTTATGATAACGCATCTTTATTTACAACGTACATTCAATGCAAAATCACTTGATTTAGGTCAGACACAATCATTTTGACTGGAATGTTATACGCAGCAACTGCATTTAATGCAGTGCATTACAACGGATTTCGGCATTTATATGATTTTCAGCGAATCTAACCATAAGTAGACTCATTGAAATATTGATAAAATGTTGAATATGTGCTATGATACACATATTCACTGAATATTATTCAGTGTTATTTGCAATGTTTCATTTCATTGGATCAATCAAAATTCTGTAGGTTGAATGAAACACAATTACAATGTGCAATTTTGAAGATCAATTTCCATTTCATGAAATTGCGATCAAATCTCTATTTATTTGTTTCGAAAACAGTACAGAAACTTGAACTGACACATTATTCCCTATAGGAGGGAATAATATAGGAATAAACCTCTGATACTTTTCAATATTATTTTCATAAAAAAAACGACGGAATTGATTGAATCTGGAACCTCGTTCATTCAAACTGTAACACGCATATGAATGAGTCAGTATGACGGCCAGTATAAGAGAGAGGGATAAACGAAATGATTGAGAGACGTATTATTGAGTCTATAGTCAGATGGTGAACTCCTATGAATAATAGATGTCATTGCAATTATAGAGAATATTTCGCATTTTGAACACAAGTAATGCATAACAATCAAGACAACTCTCACCATCAGTATGTTATATTGAAATGAATTGATTGTCCTACTGACACTCACGACAGTGCCAATGAACTAAGTCATTTTTATTAAAATTTAACATTGAAAAATATTTTGATTTAATAAAAAGGGGATTCTCGTTAATGAATTACATCATTAATAAATGACTGTCATTGCGGAAATAAATGGGGGAGAAGAGCTTTCAATTTCATGATAATTTTAAAATCTTAATGTATATATAAACATATATATATTGTTTGCGTCGCACGACTTGAAAATAGTGTTGCGCGATTGAGATGTAGCAATATGAGTATTCTGTTACATTATTCCAATTTCTAATTTACAGTTGAGCATGTGAACGTTTTCAGAGCGAAATCAAAGTACTAAAATGATGAATATGTGTATCAGGGACCAAATTGGTTGCATCTCAATCGTTCTATTTTGAACATCATATTCAATCACTTAATGAATCAATGCGAAAATTAAGGTGGAACGAAAATCTCTGTGAAAAATGCGAAAGTCGCCTCAATTTTTAGAAATATTTAATTAGACGATTTGTATCGAGTCATCGAAAACTCTAAATACATTGGACGATTTGCGTCGAGTCATTGAAAATACAATATTGTCCGAAATTGGATGACTCCGATTCAGGAAAAAATATTCCCTGACATAAGAATTGCACACTATCACTTCAATGCGTGATAAATACAAATTTTATTATTTATTTGGTTTTTTTTGCGCGACGAGCATTCAACTAAGTCTTAGTAGGGAAAATTTTGAATAGAATACAAAATCATTGATTAGAATCGAGAGGAACAAAAAAGAATCAACAAATTTGCCATGCTGTTACACTGTATAATATTTTATTCATTCATACGCAAAATATATGCTGAATGCTAATCCGAATATGGAGTCAGTTGTTGTTTACAACGTCTCAGTTTATTTGTGATGTCGCAGCTCTCATCAATAGACCAGCGCTTTGTTTTTGTTGTCAGTTTCAGCTTTTGCGTCAGATACACTGCACGAAAAATGTTGGAATTATTTAAATCAAGTATTTTTATTGTTTATCTGTTCAATTTGCAGATATTTTTAGACATCTGATGACCTTGAGCATTGCTATAAAATAGAAGTCTATGTAGTCGCCCTATCGAAAAAAAATTTGATACACGAATTAGGTCGGATGGATCGAAAATCTTACGTGGTTGCACCAATTCATTTGGCACCGCGCATTTTCTAGCAGTGTATTGTAAATTGTTATGCATGAATATTTGTATATGAAGCGACTCGAAAGTGTCGCAGTTTAATTTTCTTTTTGATTCGCAGCGGTTCTGTTTCAGTCAATAATTTTAACACTCTGAGTTTAACGAACAGTTGTTTCAAGAGTATGTGAATATCTTTATCGAAATGGCTAAAATGAATTGGAAAGTGTTGTTTTTGGTGTTGGCGATTCTCAAGGAGGCGCATAGTGGTCCAATTATGACATATGTATGCTTCACTGCATGCACTGCTGGTAGCTACCGACAATATTTTTTTTTTTCAAATAAAATTTGTTATCTTTCCGCCAATTCTGTAGTCGATTTGAATCCCGCATCATTTCAGGCACTTTGTCTCAGTTGGCTGCTGGTGCCAGTCACATAAATATTCAATGTACTAGTTAAACACAACCTATTCTAAAGGATACCGTTCAACCAGTTTTTTAATGTTCAAAACACATGTAGCCCGTTGTAATAGATTAATTTGAAAATTTTCTTTTGTTAAGAATTGTAATATTTTGGTGAATTTGTCAATTTTCATCTTCAATTTCGAAGAAAAACACAAGTCAAATGGAATCAATCACTAGTGTTTCCAGTGTACATGTACATCTACTCCGGTAACACCGTACTTACTGTATGACCTACAGTGTAGGTATTTCTTCCCCGAGGTACTCGCGCTTGAACAAATGAAATGAATTCCGCGAAATTGTTATTCAATAAGTAGAGAGCGAAAAAAATGGCATTTTTCGTGTCTAGATGGGTGTTTTTTCGTTATATTCATACCAAATTCGTGCCACGCAAACAATTTGCGCATAATTTATGTTCCAAGCAATATGTAATGAATACGATAAAAATGAACTTTTCGACTTTTCAGCTTTTCGGCGTAGTCAGATGAATAATAATCAGCGGAAAAAGTTAAATCTCAGGGCAATACACATGCTCGACGCAATTTGGTTTGCGGCTGCTGAATTTTTAGATAGCGTTTTTTTTCTTACTCTCTCACCGTTTTCTCTATCTCAATCCCTCTGTTCCTCTTTCGTGCGAGTGTTTTTGAATGTCGGTTCGTTTTCGGTTGCTTTGTAAAACTTAAAATGAATGAGAAATAAAACAGCAGAAAAAAATCCAAAGAAAGACAAGGGAAATAAAAGGAAAGCAAATTTCTCATCATGTTCATTTATTCGGTCGCTTTGAGAAATGGAATGCGTTTGTATGTGTTATTATTGTATGTGTGTGTTGTGCAAAAAATGGCCTTAGATGAAATTTCATATCATGTCTCCGAGACTGCGGCGGATAGTATTTATTTTCATCGACCATTTCCGAAAGTGATAGCGCCTTTTTTCCCGTTTACCATCGTCCACTTTTCTCTTTGAATACGTTTCGCTTATCAACAACATGAACAACGACAATAAAAAGTTTCATTCTGTTTTTCGAATTTTTTTCGTTCGTTTTTTTTCTTCTTCATAATAATTGATCCATGATGTTGTTCGCATGGCGCGTTCTCATTTTGCATCACTGCCTCTCCAGTTTTGTGTTGTTTAGACACACATCTTCAGAATTTGTGTTGCGGTACTGTTTTCTGGCTTTTACGGTTGCTATAATTTTATGAATTTTCGCTCTTTCCCACTCTCTTTCTCTCTCTTTGTGAGAAAGCGAAGTGGCTTTTGTTATACATATAACTTTTGTTACTTAACATAACTGAATATGAAAAAGGTTTCGGATAAAAAAAATCAAGAGAGAGAAAAAAACACGAAACAAGAATTGAGCGAAAGAAAAAACGCCAAAGAGAGATAGAAAGAGCGAGCGAGAGAGAGATAGAAAGAGGAAAAGCCAGCGGAAAAAGTTTTTTTCCTTCACTTGTTTATATTATACTTTTGGTCTCTTGAAAATGGCATACAATGCATCTCGAGCTGGAAGGGAACATAGAAACGAAAAGGAAACGAGAGAGAGAGAGAGAGTGGAAAAATAGACGAAAAACACCAGCAAGCAATATCTCAGTACATTAGTTAGTGTGTGCGTATGATGCATTGTGCTGCGAGGATAAAGTTCTTTGCGCACAAATTTGGACAATATTAACTTTGTTTAAATTTTGCTTGTTTCTCCCTTTTTTCGTTTCTCTCTCTGTTTTTTTTCTCATTTATCGTGGTGCGTTGCAAAGCTAAAAGGAAGAACCAAATGCGAGCAACGATGAAACAACAACAACAACATACAAAAAAACGAACCCAACACGAGCAAAACGAAACAAACGATATAAAAGTATCTGGATTTTATCGCGGAATGCATGACGAGGGGAAAATAAATGATTCACAAAAGACTTCAATGACTTTGGTGAAAAGTGCACGTCTTGACAGATTATTGTAAATAAAAGACGCGAAATGAGAGCAAGGATGAAAATCTTGAAAATGCTTCTTCCCGCTGTACACAGAAAATCACTCTAGAGAACACTTTTCATTAGTATCTGCCAAGGCAAACGCATCAATTTGAACATGAAAATGAACACTGTTTTGCGTCAATCATGATGTATATACGTTTTCTGTTCATATCTATGCTCTATTGATTTTTATCGATTCACGATGACTTGCAGAAATAAATGTCGAAGCGAAAAGGCGCAAACATACACAATGTTTGATCAAAAAATGGTCCATTGGATTATAAGCCCCTTGGAAAAACAGATTAAACCAAAACAAGCGAGAAAAAAAAGCCGGGAAGGAAGACAAAAAAGATGAGAACAAAAAATGGTTCATGCAAATAGGAATTATAAATATGTAAATACGTCGTGTTATGCAGTTGTGGTTTTTTCCTCTGCCTCTCTACTCTTCCATCCCGAGTGTGTTGGCTCATGAAGAAATATGTATATGAAAAACCGTTCGAAAGACGTGTGAGAGATGAACGGAAAAAAATGGGCGCATATTGATGCGGCTGCCGACTTCAAATAATTTTTAAGCACTTCTGCGTTGTCAATCTTTTGCATGTCGACGAAAATGGTTTTGATGTAAACCACTGATAAATAAGGTCGGTGTGTGCATGTGTATTATGCCACATTGCAACATGTCTTATTTTCACTCGGCGATCAGCACAAAAATTTCCATATTGAAAACTTGATAAACCAACAACCATGCTCTTTTTTTCTCCACCAAAAGTTGAACCATGAAACACGAAAATAACTTGATTTTACTTCTTTTTTTTCTTTCTCTCTCTCCCTCCTTCGGTCGCGATTGCTTTTTTTTGCAGACACCCGAAAATTGTTCAGGCGGAGGCGACTGTATGCCGATGATTATATCATGGGAAGGAGCAGCTGAAATTCAATCCGGAGACGTACTTATCGTTGAAATTGACGATACACTATTATTGCCAGCCGATATGAATCCCAGCCAAGCCAACAACAACATTGATAACGGGTGAGTAATTTTTCTCTGTTCATCTGACTTTGGCTTTTCAAATTCATCAATATTGATCAAATCATACGTATATAGCATGTTGGCACTCATTCCAAGTTGAAACTTCTGTGTTTTTAACTCAAAGATAAATACCAAAAATTCCAAACGTTCAATACGTTGCCCATGTTGTGGCCTGTCTGATTTATTTGTTTAGGAAACACGTTGTTTATTCGATTGTGTGCATCTATGCATGTGGTGTGTGCGTTGAGTATATGTCGATTCCAAGCTTTTCAACAGTCATGCTTGTGCGGGAAAACTATTTTTCATTTACTGAATCTCTCTCACCCTTTGAGAAAAACTTCATTTAATGGAACAATTTTCAGCAAATCCCCATTTATTTCACCCGCTACTGATACAATTTATTGTTTAAACTGAGATTCGAAATTTATTTTATATTTGAATTCTCTTCAATACATAGTTGGCGTATAGCAAAGCCATACAAAAACAGGCAGTTTGGAAAGTGTTTCTGGGCAGTAGGAAATTTTAGTATTTGTTCAGTTGGTTATTATAAAAAAAACATCATTTAATCGAATGCTAAATCCACTTCATCACCATGTACGTAGACAATCATAAATTGCCAAAACGATATTCCATTTGCTTTGAACACAAAACCATCACTGTTTTTATTCCCCTCGTTCATTCATTTAATCTACCAAAATTCTATCTGGCTCTTTTTGCTCGAAAATCAATAAACCTCTCGAGCAAGAAAAAAAAACAACAAGAGAAAATCGCTGGATTTAACCAAATAACAAGCAACGAGAATGTAAATTTCAATCAAAATATTCTTCGAAAGACATAAAAGTTGGAAGAACATTGGGAATTTGGGCAACAATAACAACAAAGCGGGAAAAAAGAACAAATGACACCGACAATGGCATCAAGCCAGGAAACTTTATTATTTGTCGGATGCTCTTTTTCGCTCTACTTCTAAATCCAATGCATTTTTATTCGGTTGCAACAAACGCAAATGCGCGCACTGAGCACGAAGAGATTGAGCTAGAGCAAAAAAGCCAACGCATCGTAAATTTATGGTGTTTGAGAGCGTTCCGTGGAATTTATCGTGTGTTTCAAGATCGAAATGTAAATTAAGGTGTCGTTGATCCTTGTGTGAATCAAAACTCGAGATTCACATCAGAATATTAAAATTGTCTCATGGCTTTTGGCAATGAAAAGGAGTAAAAGAACAAGTTCCAACGAAGAAAACTCGTTCACATACCAAAAATATTCGACACTTTTATTGTTTCGGTTTTTCGCCGCAAAGAATCTGCATTGAACAAGTGCAGTGTAATCGATTCTCATCCAAACTTCGAAATATCCATTTCTTTTCGATTCTCGGGGTGTTATGATATTAATGGTATGTGCTACATTTTTGGGAGAAAATCAAACACGTTTCACAATAAAATATGTGACTATAACAATTCTACAATTGTTGAAAACGAGCCAACGGTGAGAGAATGTGCAAGAGAATGTCGAAATATACACACAAACAGAAGCCAACATTAAAAAAAAAATATCGAACGGGTGAGAAAAACGTGCAAACAATTTGAATATCCAAATTATATATGCAATGCAGCATTTAGGAGAATGGATGATCAGAAAATAGTCACCATATTTTCTCGTATTTTATTTTATTACTGTGCGAGAGCACTGACTCTCGCACCAGCGTACATTATCATCATATATTTTTTGTCGATGTGCCGATGTGGTTAGCTGTGTGGTGCAAATGCTCATGTGTAACCCGACACATTCACCTGATTGTGGTTGCCGGCTCATAAAGAATGGAACTTCCTCAACGATGCCCGAAGCGCAGTGAACACGCAAAAGACGAATAAAACCTGCGATAACAGCGATTCTTATTACATTTCAAATAACAATAAAATCGCAACCGATTTTCAAAGCATAGTCGACATGGATATTCACTAGATGTGGAATGCACAGAAAGTTTTTCAACCAGTCGCCACTCTTCGTTGTCGTCGTTCACACATACGTGGTACATGAGCTAAATAGCAATTCAAAAGGGCTCTCACTCTCGCCACGCACTTGAAAACCGTTTTATTATTTAGAACAAAGAAGAATATTCCCCATTTTCTAGGTTACAAATTATAGCGAAAAAATTTCGATACGAGAGTGTATGGAAGCACTTTTTCAAATGTGTATTTTCCATTTTACATATTCATGTATGTGTGTGTGTGGTGATAAGCTCGAAGCGAAATGCTAGTCTCTTCTTTACCAACTTCTTATTAATCATGCACGTACGCCATAGGGCCATGCATACGTTACCCACCCGGCGAATGAAAAAAAGCTTTGCTCTGCAACACACACACACACACAGAGAGAGAGAGAGAGAGAGAGATGAAAAAAGTATCTGCCAAAAAATGTCGGATGAATTATGTGATCCAAATGTATAATAACGTTGTGAGTTGCGGTTAGCATTTATCATGTTAATAATATTCATATTAATCGCTATGTGTACTTTACATGCAAGGTCTACATGGTGCGAATGTCTGCTGCGGCGCATGATCATATGAATTCGAATGGTTTTTTGCACGTGTTTTCGCAACAACGACAACCCAACAAACGAACAAAAGAGAGTAATGTGAAAAGAACAGCAGCCCAATGCAGACAGCACAGCTTCGTGGAGCTCGCATAAAAAAATTTGTGCGAAAGTTTTTCATTTCACGCCATCATTATTTTTCACTTGAAGAATTGCTTTTGTGTTATTTTTTCGCTCTAACGTTCTTTCGCTTTGTCTTTTTCTCTCTTCATCTCACTCACTCGTTCCCTTTGCACCATTTTCATTTTCGATTTTGTATTCGGTACATGTGGATAATAATCGAACATCCATTAAATTGGTTTCAACTCTTTGCCATTTAACACCGAGCACATGTTCATGCGGCCACGAGCAACAGATCCACTGAAAATGAGAATATATGTTCGGCTATATTCACGTGTCGTGTAAAATTTAAGCCAAAATTAATGCGGATACTTGTGCACCAAATGGTTCAGTCGTTTTGCCAGCAAAAGAGAGAAGAAAAAAAACGACAACGACGATGACGACGACGACGACGACGAAGAAAATGAACAAGCCATTTAAAACACAATGTAGATAAATAGTAACATTTTTACTTACGTGACATTTTTCTGATGTACATACATATGTAACAAACATACGTTTTTTTTTCTCGCTCAGCCACATATACACACACACGCATACTGTAGTCACGTGAAGCCGATGGTAATACATATTTCACAGTGCGCTGTGATAAACCACCCAATGTCCCAGTCGCTTTTCTTCAATATTCTTGTTATTAGGAGAACGTACCAAAAGCTATATATCATTGGTACTGACAATTGAATAAATGTGATTCCACGTTGTGCTGCTTGTTGCCAGCCTGAAAGGAGTCACAATCATTGTGTTAGGCATATCACACAACATGCTTAAAATGCAAATTGAAAATTCATCAAAGAGCAAACATGACAATTTTCTCACTCACAGCGAGAGATAGAGCAGAACAACTCTGCCTCTGATATGACACAGAGAGAAAAAATCTCTACCAGCCTAACCAAAGTTTTGATTGTACACAATAAAGTTGACAAAGTATCAGTCTTCCGTTTCTCGTTTGGCTTGTAAAGTGAATTACGACCGAAAAAACATGGAAATCACTTTAAATTAATTAAAAACATGGGCCACGTCCCAGGACTGAAACTTTTGCGAGATAGAAAATGTCCGTGTCATTTCAAATACAAATAATCACATGTAAATGGGCGCCAAGCGATACCAATAGAATATGAATTATACTGTGTGAGCTGACCGCTGTTTAATTCAAAATGAAATAACTTCATTTAATGGTGTCACTGCAGATTCTCTTCACTCTCCGACCAACCCGACAAACAACAACAACAACAATACAGTTCAGGGAAGCTATCAAATCAGTTGGTTGTGTATCACGCCACCGCATTCGAAAACATATACAACCTAACAACTCGATTCTAGATAATTAGTAAATAGTTACCGCATCACAGGCTCCCAATGATTAGGCTTTTTGTTGTTATTGTTGTCGCATGACATCCGAACATTATCGTGGCCTCATCACAAATGACATTTGTGTGTTTATTTCTATTAATGCAAATCTTCATGCAAGTTAATTTCACAATGGCAATAACGGCCTGTTCATTTTAATAAACGCAAATTCTCAGCTTTGCTGAGGTAATTATATCATCCTTGACAATGCCGCCGATTAATATTCAGTTATTCAGTTATTTGGCTTTGGTTCGCATTTTGGGGCCATAAAGCTTCTATGGAAAATCTCAGTGCAAATAATTTTGCGTCTGATTGAACCCTCATCACAACAAAATCATTCGACATCTGGTTTGTTTCTTGCGCACGAATCGAAAAATATGACAACTAAGTAGAGCACAAATCGATTTCCCCCGATGCGAATTCATTTTTCAAAATGAAAGTCAAAATGGAATTAATTTATTCGGAGGCAACATCATCATATTTGCGCAAGAATCTAATCCCTCATAAGACACACATACCATGGTGCACAGCATTTCATCATACTCGCCACAAAGTGGAAACCAACCCAAACACAAAGAAAGAGATAACGAATGAAATGATGAAAACGGAGAGAAAAGAGGATTCGGGCTTATTCTCCAATGTCATAATTATCGGCTAGGGATTCGAACGATATTTGAATTTTAACATCTTTACCGAAAATTTTTTTGGGTCTTGCTGCTGCTGCTGCTGTAGCAGTCGTCGAAAATATTGTGCTGGGACTTCGATATATCAATGCAGACAGATTACAAAATAGATCAAATGTTCTGGAATGCATGTATGCCGTGGCCATTTGTATTCATCACAAGCATTAAAGGTAGCGACGGCTACGGTCTGTCGCAATTACAAGTATATTGAGCACACATCTCAATTTTGTATAACAACAACAGCAGCAGCAGCAGCAGCAACAAATGGAACACTCTCATTTCAACATGATGCTACTCTTCCGTTGGTTCGGTAAAATGCGAGATACATGCGAGTTGATTCTTTGGAGTACGATATGGACCCATCGGTCATTCTCTCCGTCTCTCACTCTCTCCCATACCGACTAATAGTTGAAAACCGCGTGAATGTGTCTGACACGAAAATCGTAAATTACTCATGAGGGTCACTTTATAATACACACTCTGGCATTCATTCGCATTCCATGTAAAAGCTGAAATTCAGACTGTACGTATATATGTAATCTGCAATTGGTCTCAGGTGAATTTGTTATGTTTGCGATTATTAACACAAATACGCGCGCGCAAGAAACGCCATCGGTTCGTCGTTGCCAGCGGATGTTGAAACGAAAATTTGTTGCACGTGAGCGCAAAATATTTGCGTAATATTTATTGACATCAGTTTTTGATGTTGCTGATTTTGGTCCAATTGTGTACACAATGCTAACAAATTGCATATTGACCGAATGCAATTCGGGGAACGCGATTTTCCGGTCAATTTATGTTGGCGAACTTTTCAATGATGGCATTTTGTGTCTTTTTAATAAGCACAGCATTTGGTTGAATTATTATATGCGGAATGCATATCTCGTTTATCCAAATGAAAATTCACACACAAAAAGCCGCAGTCGATGTAACGAGTCCACTGTTGACACATTCCGAGCAGAGAAAAAAAGAATTGGTTCATGTTTTAATTTATTCATTGAAGTAGTTTTTTCGATAATTTTATTTTCACTTGAGGGACTGTGACATATCGGCGACGTAACAAATTTGCTGACATCCACTTCACATGTACTATGCCAGAAAAAAAAACTATACATGAATTCCATACAGACCAACTGCGTTTCAAAGTGTATGGAGCAAAAGAGGGAAATCGAGGGAGCAAAAAAACAAAACAATTGCCGAAAGGGAGGCAGGGTGGGTGGTGGAGAGACAGAAAAAAAATCGGGTAAATTAAATTGGGAAATGAAGTGTGTATGAGCACAGTTATGCCCAATGTGCTATCAAACTTTTTGCATCGCTAGATTTCAATATTCAACTCATTTCATCACGGCATTAAAATCAACCGCTCTCGAATTTCATTTATGTGCAATGGCACATATAAAAGTAATGGCATCAATTTTTTTGTATGTCCATACTTTCCACTTCAAAAAGCTGCCATTTTTCAAATTATAAATTTTTTGTTGTTGTTGTTCGCATAAAATTAAATGAGTTTATTAGTTTTTTTTCTTCTTTCGTTTGTGTCTGTTAATGTTTCACGTAACAGTACGATTTAAAGAGGGCTTTTAAAAACTATTAATTGGTACAGTTTTCTCATTTAAAACGTTAAATTCGACGCGGAAGTTGATATAGAAATGTGGAGAGTACGACAAAAAAAACGACATCAAAAACATTGTAGACATTTCAATTTATACGTGTTGGACATTTTTTTTTCTCATTGCAGACACCGAATTGCAACAGCTGTGTACCAAGTTACTCGTCCTGGTCATGAACATTGTGACGCAACCGAGGGAATTTTACTGGATATTACTCCATTGGTGGTCGATGGCAAAAAACTCGTTACACTCTATGACAAAGATCTAACCGAAGGTGTCAATTTGTTGATCGGTACGTACATTTCTCTTTCGATTTCTTTTCTTTTAATTTTTTCCACAACTTTTAATTATGACTTTGTTGAAACCATCTAACCTAAACTTTTTGTTCTGCATCTACTGTTGCATCGTACTAATTGTGTATTTTTTCATTTACATCCCGTGTACAGTGGTGTCGGATTTATGGGGTCCACAGTGTGTCCGATTAAAGGTAACGGTGAAGTCGGATAATTGCGGTGAGAATGCACAGTGCAATGCAAAAGGCGTATGCTTCTCGAATGCATCAATGGTAAGTTGGATGAAATTTGAAATATCGTCGGAATATTGAGGTTTTTCCCTGTAACAAACGACAACAACAACACCTTTAGCGGTATCGTTGGCACCGACGACGCCAATATCATTTCGATTCCGAATGCATTCGTCAGGGTAATTAATATGAACAAAGTGAACAGGTTGCATTTGCTGCGAATTTCAGTCTGTGGCTACAAGAAAGTCCTGAAGCCAACTACGAATTGCAATTGTTATGAATAAAAATGTGTTCATTTACACCGACCAATTGTACTTTTGTGTGTACGTGTTGTGCCAACCCGTGCAGTCATTGGAAGCATATGCGGTTCAAAATATGAATATTTCGAGATAATAATAACTACAATGGCTATGATGATGAGGACGCCGATTAAATGATGAAAATTGTGTGCCATTCAAATGGGACATAACCAAATTGCAAATACAATGCTATACACGATTTAAATGATGCTCACGAACAACTGACATTCTCTTTCTCTATGACCATATTGGCTATTTATGTGTACGTCACTTAACCTGGTTAATTTGCACGTCCTGAACCACATGCACGCACAAATGCACTCGCACAGACACTAGTTCGACACATTCGGCATGCTCGAAAAAGCGATTTTCATTTTGTCCACAAGCAAAATAACTAAGCTGTTGTGGGTGGAATGAGCAATCGAATGTGTGTGCGTGTGCCAAAAATATAAGCCGATTATTAATTACAGATGCAATCGCCGTGTTGAAATAGAACCGCATTCGAAAATGGCCAAAGCTTATGGGGCAATGTGTGCATAGCCTCGCTTCATGTCACACAAATCACATTTTGGTGTCGTACTTTTCCGAACTCAACTCCATGTGGTTCATTCACCGAGAGTAATTAATGCCAAAACGAATCTATCTCTAATCTGTTGCTAATTGCCACTTCAAATCAATGCCCAGCTTCGATTTCACCGTCCAATGAAATTCATTTCCAAATTCCCATCATTAAACAATTTTCTCGGTATGTTCGACCCGAATTCGGGCAGCGTCGCACTCTGCAATAAAACTTATCTCTTTATTGTCGAAATTTCATTACAATATCATTACTACGTTCATCTATGTAATTTACGCGCCTCGGTTTATTGCTTGCTGGTAATGCGCAAAACGGCCACCACGCCGAAAGAGACACATGAATCGTTGTCATACCGCCCGGTGTGTGTGTATGTTGTGCATTTTACTTCGTCGATGCTACGATAAATGCGAGCAAACGCTTTTTACAGCATCTTTTTTCTATTACAAGTGAATTGTGTGAGCTGAATGAAATGCTGAAATGCTGTGAAAAATGTAATTTTCGACAAATTCCAGCACACCACGAACAATGAGGGAGAGTGCGAACGAGAATGGGAGCGAGCGGAGAAAAGCGAAACGTGTAAAACGTCGCAACGCAATCAATTGACTCACATAAAGAGAACCGGCACAAGTGTACCTGAAGGAAATTAATTTAATGGACACAAAACAACAGCGGGAACTGAAAATAAAACGGAATGCGGGAGCAAGAGTGAGCGAACGAACGAGCGTTTGTCCAACGAAATTTAACGTGCCCAAATAAATTGGTTGCGTTCTGCTATAGTTCAGCTATGCCCCCAACGGAAGAAGTTTTGCTCAAAGCAATTTGATTGCTTTTCGTTTTCCGGATTTGTTTCGGAAGAACCGGCTCACCAAACTCCTGGACAACAGCCATTCTTATTGTTGTTCATTTATCATTTGTTTTCTTTTTTCTTTCGCTTTTTATTCTTCGACGTCTTTAGTTTCCAGAATAATTCTCGATGCTTTTCGTTTTAATATCCGCTTCATCGCTATGCGGCACACACACACCGAGCCAAAGAGAATATAAACATTAACTTTTCCACTTTTGTTTGTCGGTGGTGTGTGTGCTGATTTAACGTGCACTTGGTCCGCTTTTACAATCTCATGCTTGACTTTACAATCATCGATTGAAACAAAAACAAGACGACGGGAATAAAAAGAGCGAACGTCCGTACGTACGTAGAAATACGCTCAGTTGTCACAAAGATGAACGAAACGGCACGGAAAAATGAATTGCAAAAGTAAATGAGAAATTCGTGAAGGGGAAGCAGCATCATCAGCAGCAGCGGCCACCAGCCGTATAGCGACAAGAGGGCAAAATATCTGAGAATAGGTCAAGCGAAAAATAAAAGCCATTCCATTCATTTGTGAGAGTAGAGAATTTCCGTGGTTCGTTCGTTTTACCTTTTGCACGAGAGAAAAAAGGGAAGAATTTCGTCTACCTTTTTTTCCACGGAGCTTAGTCACGCATCGGACAATTTCTTTTGACTTTGTGTGTTTTATGTGTTCTATGGACGAGAGGATGGCGACGAGAAACTTGTTTTATTACACTTTTCTTCCCTTATTTGGTGCGCGTACAACATGTCGAAGTAGTATTGGTTATTTATATAGGTTTTTTGCGAATACGTGCACCGGTCCAATGGTTTGCATTGTTGGTTGCAAAGGCACACACACGCTCACACACATGACCATTGTTCGATGGAAATTGTCGTTTGCTATTGACACTGATAAATGAAGCAAGAACAAAAAAAATGACCAAAAACGCGTTCACTGTTTTGATCCCCGGTTACATAAACACCTCAATCCGTGTGAAATAATGCTGAAAAATTAAATGGTCAAGCTTAAGCGCTTTATCATCATGGGACCGTTACCATTATTTTTTCATGAGAAATTGCCCACGCATCCGAAAAGATAATCATTGAGAACGTTTCTTCTTGTCACCCCTTTCGTTTTATGGAGCAAGGTTAGGCAAGACAAGGCAAGGCAAAGCAGGTCACACAAAACCAAACCAATCTTCCGCAACAGATTCTCTTATTATTATTCTAATGCCGGTCAAAGAAGTTAATGCCAACCTCACAAAAGGAACAACAGAGAAAAAAATCCAGTTCATAAAAGGAAGATATCCAAACGCATTAAATTAAATTGATGGACAGAGAGCATAAAAGTGTAATGTCCATGAGCAAAATGGGAAAAAAAAGCGGCCGTTGCTTATATCCACACTTTGTCTATGTCATAATTTGAATCAATAAAAGTGTGCGGCGATGATAGCACCACGCACATCCCATTTGCGTGTAAATACAATTTGGGTGACAGAAAATTCATTCTGAAGTCTGTCCTTTATCGGGCAATTTAAGGCAATGTGCGCTGCTGCTTTGTTCGGTGTGTGAACCGAAAGTACCCAGTCAATCCACAATTAAGCTGCCGGTTGTTTGTGTAGTGTTCCAACTATTAAACTAAAAGGCCTTGCATTTTTCAATGCTTCATTTAAAAGTGGTGTTTGTTCTTCACTCATGCAAATAAACGAATCTTTTTTCAGTTAACTATCTCGGCTGTGTGTGTATGGGTTTATGTTTTTGTTCAGATAGAATAAACGTTACCGAGCGTCAACATGTCATTCCTAATTTGGAGCGTGTTCATGTGTGTGTTGGTGTTTGCCTGTGCATCTCGCCAGCAGTGCTTTATCATGCGATTCATTATATACACGAGAGTGGCCGTATAAACAAATAAAGCTTCCGTTTGTGAAACACACAAAATGTACGCCTTTGTAAAACGCGGCTCGGTCTCGCCTGTGTTCGTATTATTACAAGAGCTTACATCTCAGTCTATTGCTTTCTATCGCTCTGTTCTGCTCTCTCTCTCTCGCTCTCTCTCTTTGTTTCTCTGACTCTCTTTCTGTGCCGTGTGTTCGCATGGAATGTCTCACCTGTCGTAAATTCGAAGCCGCAATTTATAAACGACTCTCATGTAGTTTTGAGTGAAATACGCTTACAACTTGCTATTGAAACTAGCTATGTGTTTTATTTGCACAAATCCGACATGGAAATGAAAATCAATGGTTTCCCATTTCTCTCTCTGTCTCATCCACACACGTGAGTTGTGGTTATTTTCTAAGTAAACTGAATGGTGTGTGTGTAGTATATATGTGCGCCGCAAAAGACGAGATATGGAAATTTCATTCTAAGCATTGAGTAAAATGTGAATGGCTTTGATTGTCTCACTTTGTGTATCTATTCCCAGGGCTTGCCGCACCAGCTTTGCGGCCCATACCGACGAGCAAGAGTGAGAGCACTGGGGCTTTTAAATTCATTCAAGTGTTGTGTGGATGACTTTTGGTGTGGTATTATTTGTCTATTTTTGACAGATTCTCCGTTAATATTCAGCTTTTTAAAATCGTATCTTTTAAAATTCGCCTATGAAATGAATTCCCTGCCGAGAGCGATCAGATATACCAATGAAAAAATTTGCCTATGTTTTTATATGGAGGACATGTTTATGCTATATTTAAGCGACATCTTGACGGTACACGCTGAACTATGAAACTTCTTTATAAATATGCTGCCAACTATCAATGACAGCAACCAATGACAGCAACAATAGAACGTATTTGTATTGCAAAATACTTCCACCTTGCAGATGGCGCCAAACCAAACGTCATTCTAGTAATTTTTCTCATTGGATATTACACTAGCTCACACTGTCGCTCAAATTGTATTGACCGAGTGACAGGTATTGTTGTTACCACTTTCATTAACGTCTATACGGGTTTTCTACCACAATTTTCCCTTGCAACAATGGCCCGAAATTCGCGCTATGCCATAAATAAACACCGAATTTCACTTATCATTCTATTAATAAATAAAGAGCGCTTAAATACTCGGTGCCTTGTCAAAACAAAGTTTCAACCCATTTTTGAATGCAGCTATACGGAGCGCGCCGTACGGCGCAAGATGAGGGAAAAAAGCACCACTTTGCCACACAACAGTGGCTTTTAATTTGGAAATAAAAATAGTGTTTAAATAAATCGGGCGATAGATGTTTCCATGGCAAAGGAATATCTATTCTCTTGTGTCATTCATTGTTGGCACAATGCAAATAAACACACCAACAAATGCCATCGAATGGAGCTACTTTAAAGAATGGAGGCCAAGAGAAGGATGCGGTTCTATGTATTTTGAAATGTTGCTACACCTCAACCATTTTCCATTCATGATGCGAACAACTGTTACGTATGTATTTTTTAAAAGAGGCAAACCCATTTCAATGCTCGCTCCTCCACAACTATACTTGGATCGGTATGGATCGTTCTCTGCATCGGTCGGTACGTGTCTTTCGTTTTAACAACAATGTTTCATTCAGCACGTCAGCTAGGCAATGAAATGTGCCATCTTCTGCTTCATTATGTGTGTGTACCTGGTGAATGAACCATTTTGAATATTCAAGGTACATGGTTGCCGTGTGTATTCTAGCGAATAAAATAAGTAAAAAGAAAATAAAAAAAAACAACTTGGTCTTTTGATGTCATTCCACTGGAAATAGTCGTTTTTTATGGCGTGCTCCTAATCATAGGTGCTGTTCTAGTTGAAATGTACAAGTGCGTAGTAGATACATCTTCTGAACCGTAATGTCGGCATCTCTATCTCCAATCTGTATTCGACAAATGCACGGACACTCGCATTTCAGCCGTTTCCGTCGGTTCGTTCGTTCGTTTGTTCGTTCAAAATCACTTTGCAACATCGGCGGCAGCAGCAGCAGAAAGTGCGACAAACAATGGCACAATGGAAAATTATTGCATTCGAAAATGTTTGCCGGAAGTTCGGTGTTTTAGCTTGTATAGCACCCGCAATTTATCTACCGTATTTATCGTACAACGTTCACCATTCTGACAACGCTTAACAGAACTAACAACTCGTCGTCATCGTCATTGTTGGCGCGTTGCATCAATAAACTCGGAGAGCTCGCTTTTCCTTCGAGTTATTGCTCATGTTGCTACCGCTGCTATCGTCGTCGTCGAAGTCGTCGTTACCAAGGGAGGTTCAGGGGAACCGAATTTATACCGGGAAATTTTACGACATGATTGCAGAGGAATTATGAATGAAAAATTATGATTATTATTGTTGCTATTATGCGAGTTCGGATGTTCGATCCATCGTCTTATAAAATCGAAATGGAAGTGTCTCAAACTGACGCCATACACAAAGAGAAAGAGAGACGCTAGTGCAAAGTACAATAAGCTTCTCGTAACGGAATTGATTAAAAGATACAGTGGTGCAAAAGCGAGAGAGACATGTAAGGACATATTTTTATGAAGGGCACCTATCGAATACCTTCACCGCGTCGCGTCTCTCGTCCACCATTTCACTTCAATTCGCCCATTTGTGTTCTTCATTGAACATAATAACAGTAATAATAAGGTTTCCCGCTTCTTATCCTGTTTCATCATGTTCGTATTTAAGACTTGGTGGCGTTCGACTTTTGTCAAATGAATTCACATAAAACTTTTATTGGCAATTTCAATGTTCTTTCTTTTTCGATGCTATATGAATTGTTGTTGTTGTTGTTACAACTGCTGCTGTACATTTTGGCATACTTGAATGGATGCGATAACCGCTGGTGTTATCGGTCTGGGGGATCGACGAAAATTACCTTAACGAAAAACCGACTGTTGAGTGCATACCGTCAATATTACGTTGAAAGTACACTAATCAAAATGTTTCTTCGTTTCTTTTTCCGTTTTTCTCTCTCTCTCTCTCTCTCTCTCTCTCTCTCTCTCGCTCTGTTTCTCTTCTTTTCTTTTAACATGTTGTTTATCAAAACACAGGAGGGATATGAATGTCAATGCTGTACCGGTTTCGCTGGATCACACTGCGAAGAAATTGACGCTTGTTCACCCAGTCCATGTACCAACAACGGCATTTGCGTTGATTTATCTCAAGGACACGATGGAAATTCGTATCAGTGCTTATGCCCTTATGGTGAGTGTTGTTTCTTCTTTTTTTCCTTCTTCTCTCCTCTCTTTTGTCACTTTTTCCACTTCATTCACTTTGTTATTAATTTTGTCGTCCATATTGATGGAAACAATGAAGGAACTGACGTAACGGTAGCATTGTGAACGATATGGAAATGGTGAACAGAGAGAAAAACAAACAAAAAACAATGAATTTGAAAATTTTCGCTTGTCGCATGGCTAAATTTTCCCTTAAATTAATGCTGATTGAGTGGCGGTAGTGGATTTTTTTTATGTTTTGTTTCGCTGCGGGTTGATATGAATTTATTAAGAAATTTGCTGGTAAATCAAGTGAACACCATCGGATCTGATGGTGGAAAATGTGTATTCAAATTTAGCCAATTTTCGACACAGAACAAAAAAATCATATTTTATAAACTGAAACTCAATTTTACGCTAATGCCTTCATATTGATTCAAGCGCTGGTCCGTTCGTTCCGTGTTATTAATGAGTAAATAAATCGTACGCTGGATTTTATTTGTTACGATTTTAACAATATTGTTATAAAGTAACTTTATAGCCATACCGTTCGTTTATTGCACACCAAATTCATGGATTAGAATTAACGAGGTGCCGATGAGTCAGCATGTTTTTGTGATGGTGTGTATGTGCACCTGTTTTTATCTTATATAATGAGCTGGATACTATGGCGTTTATACGGAATATAATTCGCATCCAGTTATATGCGCTCGACGGTGAAAATGTGAAACAAGGCAACATTGAAAAACTAGATAAAATTAAGCATTTAATATTCATTTTTGTCGTATGGTCATAAAGAACTGTCTTAGCACAAACGGTTTGGATTAATAAAATTCGATGTTAGACAAGAGTGTAAACAGTTCACTAACAAAATATGCGATATAAATGCGAATTCAGACCGCTTCGAAACAAAGATACGTGGAGCGCAACCGTTAATGGAATTACCATTTGAAAATGCCGAGTAAAAAAGATAGTAGTGGTGGTAGGACTTAGAGAGAAAATTGAAATAGGTGGATATAGCGATGTCAGCGACCGCATGCGTATATCGTTGTTTATCTTCAGTCATAATTTTGTGTCGTCGAGTAAACAAGCAGTGCATAACTGATTCTCTGTCGCATGAAAACGATTCCAATTAAAATCACAAATTATGTGCTCTTGCAGTGCACATATTTACCACTGATGCTGTTGCTGTTGTTGTTGCTGTTGCTGCTGCCGTTGTACTGTTGATGCTCCGCAAGCGATTTGGCGTTCACTCTGTCTCTCTTTTCATTCACTGTATATATTCTCTCACTCTAAACTAAACAACATGTAGTTAATAATACTGAAAATGCTCATATGTGTGCCAACCAGAGAGACTTTGGTTTTTCATCACATATACAGCGTACGGTGCCCGAGTGTGTGTGTGCTCTGTTCGTTGCTCGTTTGCAAATGGAAATATTTCTCATTATTATTTAAAATTGAATTTTCCATCGTTGGTGCAGAAAAGCCATTTCGCACAATTGAGTTTAGCACAAAATTCAAATTTACACCGATTCGCACTGTGGTCTTGTGCTATGGCGACCTGCGTTTTGCCTCTTGCCATTACAACTGTCTTCTCTATCCCATTCTCTTCTCTTCTGGTTTCTTTTTTTTTTTTGCGTTTGACTTTTGCAGCAGATTTTCACGCATTATCGCAATTCGCAAATAGTTTTGCGCTTCGCATGGATGTTAAGTGTCGCAAAAAACTCGTGCTAACGCTTGAAAACACACACCCATATTCACACCGCGACTCATTGAAATCAACGTTAAAGCAAAAGTAATAAAAGGTTTGTGGTGAAACGACAATGACATATCGTTTTACATGGAGCGTTCGCACTCATGAACTTTTCTAAGGACTCGACGCAACGGACGGCGAAAAAACGTGCACAAAACTTTAATAAGCAACAGAAAAGCTTTGAGCAAACGAACGAACGAAAAAAAAAGATGAAATTTAATGAAAAATTAATGAAACCGAAGGGCAAAATGGAATGAACGTTGGAACACGCGACGGTGGCTACGACCACGTTAGAATTACCGACATGATCGTAGCCACGTCTAAATAGATTTTCTTCTACATCGAATGTTTGACTCGATTCTTTTTTCTTCACCCAAAGTTAGAAGAAGGAAAAGCTTAACGAATGCCATTTCAGTTGGAAAGCAATCAGTTTTCAACACATACATGGCCGAACTCAAACAGTTGGGCATGTGAAGCAACCGCAGGCATTGAAAAACAATTCGTTGCGAGATTTTTTACCCTCTCGTTTCTCTGTTTTTTTCGGTAAACATACCACACAATTTCTTCTATTCACTAGGAATGTTACAGTACATTCAATCTCAATTTAGGGCTAAGCAAACGAAAGAGAGAGAGAGAGAGAGAGAGAGAGAGAGAGCAGAAAAAACGAGAAAACTACACTTACCCGAAGACATCTTTTTGAAAGTACCGTGTTTGAAGAGGAAAGTTTTCGTCGTAAACTTAATCTTAAAATTCAATTTTCACATCTGTATGCATTACACGATCACGTCTTGTGTCATCTTCCCTTTTTCCTTTTCCCGATTTTTGCGTCAGCATTTCATTTGCACCTTTTCGAGTCCAACGAGCCAGAGAGAGAGGAAAGAATCGGACGCTTGCAAACAGCAAACCAATGAATTTTCTCTATGTTGCTTGCTGTTCGCTGGTTTTTCCTTTCTTTCTCTTTCTGCCTTCGATTTGCTGCACATTGGAAAAAGTTCAAAGTTTTACAGTCACATCGAATATAAAGTACAAACCAGATGTGATTTTGAAGGCATGCGGAGGCAAAAAAAATATCTATCACTCGAAAAATGAGAGCCTGTTGGACTCAAAATGACGGCAGAGAAAAAATCATGTAGCCCGGTCGGTTTGGACTGTCTGAATGAAGAATTTCACTACAATTAGTTTTCTGCTATGGAATCGGAGTTCCGTTTGCGAAATCAGATATTCAATGTTTGTTACATTATGAATGCGAACGAAGGGAGACGCTGTAGGTTAAATAGGAGAGAGAAAGAGAGATCGAAAGAAGAAAATAGCACATGACATCGGCTCAAAATTTCCCGGCAATCATTGCATTTGTTCATTACATAAGCACAGCCGAAAGTCGGTATGCTCGACAATGTGAGCACAGTGTTCGACAGAAAACCTAAAGAAGTTGATGATTGCAAGAATGAACGTGACGAGACTCATAAAAATCGTCACTCATACAAATGCACGCTGTATTTTATTCAATTTTGCTCTCATTTTTTTCGTCGTCGTCTTTGTTGTTGCTGCTATCGGGTGCGGTTATTTCACAGTGAGATGTCGATTTAATATGGACAGCAAAAAAAGACGAACGGCAATTTTGACTTCAATGGTTATGATGGTGGTTATGGTCGTGGTCAACTGAGCTCGAGACAGCCTAGCGGCAAGAAAAATTGGCCCCGAAAACTCATTTTAAAAAGCGCATCATCCGATAAGATCATCAAACAAGTTGAATTGTTAATATTTCACAAGAGCGTGGCATGAAATGAAGCACGAAATGGTAAAGCGAAACCCTCTGAAATAATTTCATTTAGAATATTTATCGTGGTTCATAAGAATCGCCTTTTACTCTCGCTGAAGTACACCACATCTAAATTTTCCACGAAAATAATTGAAAATCAAACATGTTTTCTGTTGTTCATTTTAATTCGGGATTTTCTCTTTTCAATTTGCTCGCTGGCATTAGCTCGAGCGCGCTCAAGTTCGTCAGGGCGTGAACGGAATTTGATAAAATTTGCATCCGATTTTTTTCTCTATCTTCTTTATTAAATATTGAATCATATTTGATTCGGAATGTTATTTAAATTAAGTTTCCGTTACCTGTTCAGACAGTAATTTTTTGTCTCCGTACGTGGGTTGTATGCCACCTACGAAAATGAAAACGGGAATATCAAGCAAAACGTGCATGCAAATAAATAACCGTTCAAAGTGTGTAACAAAGAAAAAGAGGCAAAGAGCCAACCAGGGATGCGTATAAATATTTGTAAAAAAGGAGCACGAGTCGCTTTTATTCCTTCTTTCTTTTTATTTAAATTCGTCGCTTGTGTGTCGAGGGGAGCTGATGCTGATGTGTATTCGCTTAATGCGAAACATGACAGAGATACGAAATAGAAACGAAACATGACAGTGACAATTGCGCATATGGGATACTCGTATTCCTCTCTTCATCTCTCGCTAGCTCTATTTGAGGGAGTGAAAATAAGATTAAATTTTAGTTGAAAAGGTTACAGTTTGTTAATGCAAAGCGTCAACCGAATTCAGCTTAAATCACATGAATAAATGCTCCGGCAGCTAAAACTATTTTGGGCAATCGAATGCCGAGAGCAAACATGGCACCAGCCAGAGAAATCGTGACACTATAAAAAAAATCAACTGAGACACAACACAAAGTCAACAACAACAACAACAACAACAACATCGAACACGGTGTGCCATAGATAAATTGAGAAAGTACAAGAAAGCAAAAAAAAAGTCTATAATAGAAGATGCTATCAGACGGAATATAAAATGGAACAACATACATCGAAGCATCAAAGTTAAAGGAAGCGAAGCAATTGCACAGAGTTGCTGCTGTTCGGTGAGGAAAAAATATAAACGAGAAGAGAAAATATTATTGAAAGAAATGAAGTAGAGATTGAAAACAGCGTCGACAGACATCGAAGGGGGCAGAGAGAGAGACAGAGAGAGTGAATGCAAGATGGTAGCGACGATCATAAAATGGCAAAAGACGAAACATCCAAATTCAAAGTGAAACATTTCGAGTGAAATTTTAAGGCGTTCAAATTGGACTCGATATGGCGAGCATTGACAGTGAGCACAGAGCTCACGAGTGATGGGAAAAAGAATCTTCGAAGCAGCACAAATGTGAATTTGCCAAAGATGATTTGCGTGAAACGTGAAATCGACAAAGTCTCTCTCTCTCGGTCGCGCTTGTTTTCCATTAAATCAGTTTTGCTACAGCCGTTTTCATCTTATTCCCGATATTGTCGCTTTCGAGTTTTTTTTCTTCTTTTTTTTTCGTTGCAATGCGTGAACGTGTACAAATTCAATTCAAGAGTCAAAAATCAATAATAATCAACGTTTCGTTTATGCTCGAAGCTGAAATCGTTGAATTTTCAACATTTGAAAATGGACCCGTTTTTTATGATGCCAGAAGACAAATCGCTACAAGAAACAAAAATTCGATAGCTTTGTGAAATCTTCAGTGTTATTCACTTATTTGTTGTGACTTCCTCCAATGTGTCTGCGTTTTGTTTATTTTAATTTATTGTGACTTTTTGCCGAACGATTTACACTCGCTGCTTTCTTTTTTTTCTTCCTCTTCTGTTATTTGTTAGCTACTTGATGGCTCCAAGACAATTTGGCGCTGTTTATCGGGATGATCGTATGCCATCTTAGCGGCCCGTAAAACGATACCCATAGATTTTCTCGTCTCGGTTAACAACGAAAACTTTGAATCGCTATAAAGATCCGAATGGATGTTGAACGAAAACATAATCGTTTGTTTTGGCATCGCCGCTTGAATTGAAATACATTATACTAACACACATTTTCAAAAAGAGTTGCAAAACCAAATGCTAACCCAACTACTTCTCCCCCTAAATTCGATGGAAAAATCGATTGCTTTGACTTTTGCAATTCGCATGGTTCTTTATGGTTATTTTCGTTGAGGGATAATCGTTTGAAACGCCGTTGGTTTGGTAAAACAAACGCCAATTTTCCAAAGTCGCAAATCGGGCGTATTTCACTTCTGAAATTCGCATGTTATCAGATACATCCGGGTAAGAATGAACGAAAATCTTGTTTTGATTGGAGGGAAAACGGAATTTTTGGCTGGATTCAAACCATCGCGTTGGAGACTGTTACTTACAAGGGTGGAAAATTACTTGATTTTAAAGCGCATATGGGTCGAAAACATCAAAAAAGCATTTTTACAGAGAATAAAGAGCATTTTTAGAGAGAGCAAATATGTGCCGGCATTTTTCTATTTGCAACAAACCGTCTTAGGTCTTTCGAGCGTGCAAAATTGAACTTATCATGTTATAATGGACTTAAATTTAGCCTACATTATTTGGATGAATGCAAAATGAAACAACAATTGATATGGCATCCGTTTATAATACAGTTCTAACGGAACTGTTCCATCCAATAGCTCGATTGATGAAGCCCGTTCGCTTAGGTGGCACTAAACTTCGATACCTAATGATCGAATTAATGTACCGATTATTTATTTAAAAATAGAAGTAGAGAGCAACAAATCCATTTTTCAACAACAGTCAATCACGTTGATTTCCATGGTTTTTTCTCTTCTCGTCCATTTTTATTGTTATGGCGCAAACAGTCACTCGATTAATAACCAATCGGGTGATTCGATGCTGGAGCGCACGTTGGCGTGAGAACACGCAGAGAGTGAGAGAGTTTGAGTGGGCGAAAGAGCACGGGTGATAAAACATTTCGCAATCAACCTCGATCGAATTACGGCTGCGAGGGAAATATGATTTTGAGCGCGAAATTGAATTTCACTTTGCGGTTTCGAACTTCGACGTCATTCATCAATTGAACACAAACCAGCGGTTGGTTTGAAATATTTTATTATCAACTCAGTGGTGGTGGTTTTTTCTCTCTCTCCACTTATTCTATTTTCAACAGTCCATACCGCATCTATCCTGATTCAATTAATCGGTCGATAAGTTTTTACGAAGCGGTTATTTTTTCTGGTACGGATGAGTGCGGGAGAGCAAGAGGGAATGAGAACGAGAGCGGGAAATGAGAAAAAAGAACTGATGCCATATTAAGGGTTGCGTTTTGTTGGCCTGGAAAGCAGCGTTGTCGGTTGAATTGTATGAATCTAATTTGGCTGATGGTGTCAGTTGGACTCGAAATTTGCGTCGCTTTTTTTCGGTCAACAATTTCAACAAAGACATTTGGATGGTTAACTTTTGATAAAATGTTAAACTTTTGAATTGGCCAAAAGAGCGAAAGAAAATACGAAAAATGGCGCTTGGAACGAAAAAAAATGATTCCACAAAATAAAGACCCAAGTTAGGAGATTCATTTTCTATTCCACTAGACACAGACTTTATTTAAAATTTATGTTGAAATCAAATGGTCTACCAGACTCTTTTCTACACATTTCCACAACGAAGAAGAGAAAAAACAATTTAAAATATTTTCATTATTACTGCATAGTTTGTGCCATGTCATTCGCTCTTCGAAATGCTTAGCTGAACTGGCGAACAGTCACACACCACCACAAATGATAACAAAGACAAATGAAGGACACACATACTGCATAACATCCGAGTTGAATGAAGCATTCCACATCATTCGCATTGTAAATGAAACCGAATCAACACACGTTTGATGTCGGAATATTGCTCTCTCATCGAACTTTTTACGTCGTTTAAAACGCAAAAGTCGAAGCTTGTTCATTCGGTGACACAATAAATAGCAGAATTATTCATATTATTTACTGAACCATTTTTACCATTACTAAAAATCCAAATTTACCATTCGGAAATGAAATTCGCTTTTGGCCACTGCGTTAAGAACAAGCCGGGCAAAATGACACAGTTCCTTTTTCGCAGTGTATGTGAGTCAAAACGTGAACATCATCGCATTCAACATGAATAAATTTCAATTTAATTTCTTGCCATTGTTCTCTGTCGAATGATTGCTTCATTCCGCATTGCTGCAAAAGCTCGCTGGGAAAAAAGAAGGAAGTCACATTAAAGCACTTTATTCATTTCAGTCAATGGCGAACGTACAGCAGGAAAATGGGCAAACGATATATTTAGAACAAAACAAAAAGAAAACGACGAAGAGAAGTCTGCTTTAAAATGAACAAACAAAAACTGCACACAGAAAGCAAGGAAACGAAAGCGAGAGAGAGAGAGAGAGCGAAAAGGCGAAAAACAGAAGGAAAAAATGGAATGTTGGACAAAAAATGGGAAAAAATAGAGAAATAATTTAAATTTTATCTCACGTCTGTGTTCATCAGGGGAAGATAAGAGCGGTGATTTTTCAATGAAGAGTGATTTTCCATCGCGATACTTTTATTCCATTCTCTGTCTATCTTTTATGATAAAACCAGAACACAAACGGTACAAATAAAAATGAGTTACGGCATTTTTGTACCATTCCGATTTGTCTATGCCTGGAATGGTTTGTGTGTGTGTATATTGGGTTGGATGTTGTTGTTGTTGTTTTTGGGACAATTTGATGCGCCACAAAGAAAACACTGTGAAGAAGACTGGCTGCTTTCGGAGAAAAATTCTCAACGAAATGGAAATATCTGATTGCAAAGCGAAAATACTTTGCGCTCAAGTGAAAAAGTGAAGAATGTTGTCAAAGCATGGAAAATGTCTTTTGCAGATGAGGGGAGACGAAGAAAAGATGCGACCGACAAACGAACGAACGAACGTACAAACGAATGAATGAACGAACGCAAAGCATGATAGCACACTGGAATGGCGCATTCGAATTTAAAATTCTCCAGAGCCTACCAAAACCTCAACTTCAATTTAACGCGTTAAATATTCATGGATTTTTGTGAACACATTTTTGCTCTAGCACTTTTCTGTGGCGAACACCCTGGCTGGAGCTGAAAGCAGAAAAAATGTTCTATATCTCCCTCTTTCCCGGTCTCTCTGGTTGGTTATTAATTTAGATACCGAATTATTGAAAATTCAAACCCATAATTGAAATACACAAATAGATTAATGCGCATTCGAGGCGTAGAGTCACAAACCCTTCATGTTGGAACTGGGTATATACATAATTAAGTGAGACGTCGTTGTTATATTTACCTTCAATCGTCGTTAATCCGACCAAAATGAAATGACAAAATGGGATTCGCATAGACAAAAAAAGCGATAAGCCAAGAAAAAAGATTGAATCCTCAAAATAGCAACCCGCCCTGTGTGCATGTTTGAGCTGACCAAATTTAAACCGTACCCAAATCATTGAAAAGCCTAAAAATGACTATTTCCATGCCCAAAAAGTATTTCGAACCGAGTTTGGTATGAAAAAACAACGAAAAAGTGATCGCACATTTAAAAGTCCTGAAAATGCGTACTATTTGCCAATGCTCGCCGACTCAAAGTGGAATAATAATTATGTCGTAATGGAAAAAATTGCAAATTAATTCGATGCTCTGAATTACTCACGCTTTTCGTTCCCACACACACACACACACACACACACACACACACACACACACACACACACACACACACACACACAGGGAGAGAGAGCGAAATACGTCTTAACTCATCATAACATATGCCTGCCAGGCATTCCGTATTTCGAACATTTTCAAAACTTCTTGAGCGCACAGCGACTGTGTCTATATGTGTGTATTTGCCATGAATATGAATCATGCGAACTTCACAGGCAGAAAACGTGAGGCATACACCCATACTTGGTACGCGTTATTTATGCGAAACGCTTTCGTAATGCTATCTTGTGCCGATGATGAATTGCAATGGCATTGCGAAACTTTCTTACATTGTGATCGAATGTGAATTTTTCATCATCAAGTCATGGTGATTGCAAGGCGTTATTCGCGTAATTTATGCCTGCACACAATTGCTGGATTGCTGGTGTGTGCGTGTGTTTTGCTGGAGTTGAGCACAAATTAATTTGAGCTTTTTCACAAATCGCTGTTCATGCGATTAAATTAATCTTCAATTGAACAGAACATAAACTCTCCGGCGTTTCGGTGCCAGTGGCAGAGCCAGAGCCAGAGCCAGGCTCGAATAAATAATGTGTATGTGTTTGTGTGAGCGTGTTTAATGGAAACAATGATGATAAATTACCAACTCGTCGTCTTTGAGTACACAGCGCGATGAACAAAGGAGATCGCGCTACGATGGCGGCAACAGTGCTGGCACAACAGCAACCAAGTCGCCATGCTTTGAACAAGTAATCAGCATGCGATTGCATTAAAATCCATTAAAATTAAGTAAATAAACTTTCGTTCACCTTTTTTCGCTCGCTCTCTTTTGGTGTGTCCTTCATCCGACGACTGATGTCACTGAAGCTGTTGTTGTAGACACTCTCGTCTACTTCTTCTTCCTTTCAGCGCTCAGACTCTCTATCAATTGGTGTTCGTCATTTTCATTTCATTTCTTTTCCAAAGAATTGCTGGTTTGTCCTCTACTCTCTCTGGTGCCTTTTCTCTTATTCCGCAAACTTTTTACCGCGTATTGAGCTTTCTGCCCTTAATTAAAGTTGTGAAATTAGATTTAACGAAAAAGTTGGTTGATAAATTAAGTACGTAAAGTGCTGCTACAGTCACCGTGTAATTTTGCACATTTGGTTGTAATCGGAATCACCACCACAAAACCGCCCGCCCTCCTTTCAACTGACATCGGGTAAACATTGTGTGATGGCGAAGCGTACGAGATGAAAACTCGATTGTCAGCAAAAAAATATTTGCTTCAATAGAATTTTTCGCTCTTTTCCTTTTGTGCGCGTCGGTGTTTTTTTCTCTCCTTTCGTGCCATACATAGAAAACTTTGGAGCTGCTGCGTTTTTTTTATTGTTGAATCAGGCGACATAAACATGTTTTTGATCAATAAAGAACATTCGTTTTGCTCTTTTGTCCAAGTTCTCTTTCTCTCACTCCCCGTCGGAATGTTTGTGCAAAGGTTCAACTTGGATGTTTGCAAATGTGATTTCTTTAGCACGTAACCGAATCACCATCAATGATTCGATTAAGTTCAATTGGTACATAAATAATTAAGCTCATTGTGCGCCCTCGACATGGGTCTATTTGCAAAATGTTGTCGTTTCGTTTTGTTTTTTCATCGATCGGATTTCGATACTTTGGTTCTCTCTCCGCCAATATAATCCGATCACAGATAAAGCTAAGCTAGAAATGGATTTTGCTTGGACAAGGGCAACGAGAGAAGAAAAAAAAAGCCCGACCTGAGCACGCGACTTATACATTCGACGAAAAATCATATCAAATCGATATCGACAGCAATATACCCCATCTCTGTAGCTCTGATACGCTGAATCGAAATCCTTCTTCATCGCATTCGCATTCCGATTGACGCTTCGATTGAATTGATATGGAAATGTTTTTCCTCAGCATTTGTGCTCATTTTATGTCGAAACCGTTTTTGCCGATTCCATGGAAATTATTTAGTTTTATGCAGCATACACATGTGCAAACAAAATCTCATTTATCGTTGATTGGGAATGGCATTGGGGTGGGAGTGGAGATGTGTTTGTTGTGGATGTGTTGCTGCATTGATTTCATGAATGCTCACTTTTTCGTAAAAGAATCCGTTTGAGTGTTTTTGCTTCAAAGCAAAATCGCACATTGGATCAGATGGTGAGATGCGGGTCGATTGCTTGTGATTGCGTGAGAGAGAGTTAGGATGAGTCTGTGAATTGTCGTCCGAAAAAAAACAGCGATAGCATTTCACATCTTGTTTGTTACTGCCATGTCAAGCATATAATATTTCGTTCCCTTATCGCTTGACGAGGAAAATTGCGAGATTTTCGCACCATGTGACAGACTGACGACAGAGCGAAAATTCGATGAAAACGTATGTCATTTTGATTTTTTCGATAAATGCTACAATTTGCGAACGAAAGAAAAAAAACGCACACACACATACTCGCATTCAACGTACGAAAATTAGTCACAAGTAATCAGCACAAGTGCCAGCCGAGTTTTTCGTTGCTTTTTTTTCTTTTCTTGCGGTCGAGTGCAATGGACGATGTGAAATCGAAAGATTTACGCGAAACGCGTATGCAAAAGAGAAGTGACACTTTTGAAATCGATACCGATACATTAACGATGGCACTGTACTCATCCTCATCCTCGGAATGTCATAATAATCTCGACAATTTGGCGACACTGACAATTCAATATAATATGGGTGTGTGAACATGATTTTGTGATGAGAAGACCTGTTATCGTGCATATAATGTTTCAAGTTTTCATGAGTACACAGGCCGCCGCCGCTACCAACGCCTGTATGGCTTGGTGTGTTGAAAAGGGGTTGCGCGCATCGTTTCAGATTTCGTTGCTCCACCGATCTGATGCCAAGTGACAGCTTACGCGTACATAATTTTATTCGTTTTTCTCCCGCTTTTTTTTCTCGTTCTGCTCATGCTAAAATCTTGTTATGGATGCTGAAGAAAGAAATGTGTCAACTGCCTCATCGTTTTAGTACATTTCTCACGTTATTCCACCCTCATTCTTTTTTTTTTGTTGCTGCTTCTCACAAAACGAATTTCATTTTCCTCTGACACATTTTCGATGTTGTACAAATTGAGAAATGGAACATTTTTTTCCCATATCGAATTTCGTTTCCTTTTGGTTCTCATGTGTTCAACTTCGTGCATCGTGCGCATATAAATCTAATTTATTAGATTTAGCCATTAGTTTAGGTGACAAAAAGTTGTGCGCGAGCGCACACTCGTTTTTGTTTCTGCTTCTAAAATCACATTCACACAAACACGCTGCGAATTGAATTACTTCTTTGTGAAATGGCAATTTGGCAAAACAAAACATGGTGTTGCAGGTGCTTTTAATCTCAAAACTATCGTGAAATGAAAAAAAGAGTGTGAGCGATACTTTTTTTTCGTGATTTTTTGTTCACACGATCTTGATTCACTCTCTCTCTCTCTCTCTCTCTCTCTCTCTCTCTCTCTTCAATTAATGAACTATAATAACGAAAGCAATTTAATTGTACTTTTTCGCTCTCATCAGAATCGCATTAGATTTTTTGTTTTTATTTCGTGTTCGTTAATGTTCTTTCGAACGACTTGAAAGGGTGAAACGTTTGAGAAGTATCGTGCTAATTTATTTTAAATTGCATTCGCGTCTGAAGTGCATAAAGTTCTTCAATTTCCTGACAAATCACAACACAACTCGAAGACGCTTCTGCTCATCAATCACCAATTAACCATTAATTTACGTAAACGAACGAGTCAGTATGCGCTGGATGTCTTCGTATGCGATGCAGAGGCATGTATCAAAGCGTTCTCATTTAGCTGGAACGATGCACTTCAGACAGTTAGTTACACACAATGTATTTTGTTCCCGTTTGCATTTCACCGTGTGTTGTACGGGATGGCTTCAGTTTTTTTCTTGGAAATTCGTTTCAGAAGGAAGCGGCTGATGCACACAAAAACGAACCTTCTATTCATGTTCAATTAATTATAATATAAGTGCGAGATGGTGGTACAAAAGAAAGCCGTGGCCAATTCAAGAAAGAACATCTTACGGATACAAATTGAGCAACACGAAGTGATTTTAATTACAATGAAATGATCAATGAGTGCAACGGTATTTAATACCTTTAAAATTGCACCTAAATTATAATTGGATTAAAAAACATTTTTCATTGGACGCCGTTCGAATTAATTGGGAATTAAAGAAATAGAAGCTGAGTGTGTATGTGTTGGTACGATTATTCTTTGTACAAAATCCTGTGTATAATTTGCTTTTAAGTACAAAAAGAAATTGTAGATATTTATCACTTAAACTTCACGCTTTTTGCTGAAAGTAAGGCTTCGCAACAGCTCATTTTATTGTCGCGCTTCGTTAGAATCTTGCTAAGGATTTCCATGGTAAAATGATAAATGAGCAGCGATAAAGTGCAAACGAGAAACATCCACGTTGACTTTAAAGTATATTTGCGCTTCGCGGACGTTGGCTCTGACGCGCGTGGCGCGTACAAAGTGGACAGTAAACAGCGAATAAGCAGTGGGAATATGAATTGAGAAATCAAGTGGAATTAATGGAATCCATCAAGATTGTCGGCAACATGACATGACCGGCGATTAAGTTCTCCATGCTAAAACCAAATTGTGAACAACGCTCGAGTGGATTTTTGGCGAGCAAACACACCATTCGAAGATGATTAAGTATTTGTCAGTTTGCTGACAACGAATTTCTCACAAGTGAATGCTCTATGCTCCCTCTCGTCTTTGCAGACAATGCACCGTTTTTGGCTAGGCGCACAACCACACGCAATTGTTAATCTAAATTATTTTATTGACGCCTTTTTTACGACCAAATTATACCATTGTGGCCATCTGTGCATTATACTTACGATTAATCAATGTTCAAATTAAAAATGAGTTTAGCACGAACGACCGAACCCAGGCGACCGATTTTCATCGACGAAAATTTTCATTTCGTGACAATGGCAATATCCATTCTCATCAGTTGGCAATATCACCTTCAGAAAGTAATATCGGATAATGATAAAGTAATTTATTTCACTGTCTCTGGAAAGTGTCTGTGTTGAGTGTCACCGGCACTTGCGAAAGGTGTGTCAGCCCAGCGCTAAATGATTTTTGCGATTCGCAACAAACAAAAAAGAAGCACCAACGAAATCATCGCAAGAAATATGGCGAGATTACGAGCGTTTAAGTTAACGTCACACTTTTTTTGCAACCTTCTTTCGTCGCAACAATTTTCATTGGAATAAAAACGGTGTTGGCACTCTTACAACTCGCAATTTTTTTCGGATGTGTATGCATTTACTTTAAAACTTCGTTGTTTGCTGCATGAATTCGTATTTCAATGGTTTTTGGCATCATTTGCATGGGCAAGACCATTGAATACACGGTCAGCAAATACTCATAATTAAAATTATTACCATAATCATTCCGATCTCTCTCTCTCTCTCTCTCTCTGTGTGTGTGTGTCTGCCGTCGCCGTGCAACGATCTCTCGTTTTTGTGGAAGCGGAAACTGTCATTCACTTTTTTTTTTCGCTCGCTATCACTTTGTTTTATGGCTGCAAGTGAATTGGTCCGTAAGTCGGTATTGTGTAGACGCCAAAACAATTTCCAACCAACCGTTGATAACAAAAATTTAAAATATGGGTATGTTTGGTGTTTTTTCCCGTCCTGTTTTAGATTAAGGATTCGTTTGTTTGTTGCGAATTCATTGCAGTAGACCCTAAGGCAAGTAAAGTAGACAGGGACTTTGGAAAAATGAGAACGAAAAATTTGCTTTCGCAACTTATTCGAAATTGTTGAAGAAAACTTAATGGAATTTCATGCATTGTACAAGCCAACGGAAAAAAAGAGTACGAATATTGCTTCAGATGTTGAGTTGGTTGCATGCCCATGCTTTTGAACCTCTTGATGTTTCCACACTCGTGTCGTCTCATATTCGTCGACCAAGAATATATTCGTTGATTACGATTATGTGCAACAAAAGCGTAACTAATTCAGTCGAAATTCAAGCTTAAATCGTTTCGAGTTCTTGCGCTGCACTACATACCAGTTTTGCGAGTGAAAAAATGGGAGCGAAAGAGAGATAGTAGAGAGACCAAGCGAAAAAAGAAGCAAATTCGTGAAATATATTTGCATTTTAATCGTTGGGAAATGAAATACCTCGCGGAACAGTGCCGCTGTAATGGCATCATCATTATTATTTGTGCCTCACACAAAATGATAATATGGTGCAGAGCCTTAGCCGTATTCCTCGGCTTGCATTCAAATCACATTTCAAGCCCTTTGAGAGCTGTTTTCGAGTGCGCTGTCGGAAAAAAATTCGATGCCAAAAAGTAGCAAAAATAAAGAAAAACAAAAATTCCGCGTGTATCGAAACACGTAGTCATCGCAACAATAATTGTTGGCACCTTAATGCTAAAGACTTTACACAACACAAATTATAGGTTTGTTTCGCCAAAAATTTTAAGCTCAGCAATTACGAAAGTGAAATAGTTGCAGCCCAAACACGTATTCACCATACCACCTCCCCTCTTCGCGCAAAAATGAGAGCACAGAACGGTGTTTCGAAATTAGCGATTTAATTTGAAACACAAACACGACGTGTCAACGCGAAAAATCTCTGATTCAGATTCTGTCTCTCTGTTTCTCTGTGTGTGAGGCTTAGTAGTGTCATTGAGTGGGTGAATGGAAGTGAGTAGGAGCGCCCGCACACACGTATACACAATCACACGCAGTGAGTGAGGGAGAAAAAGAGAGAGAGATAGAGTGGGTGAGAAAGAGGAAACAGAGGAAAAATGCGTTCGCACATCGTCGTCGAGCACACATTTTCGGTTGTTGAGAGCTTCAAAAAGCATGTCTAAAAGTTTAACAGGCCAATATGTATTCAATGCCACGACACATTTATTCTAATCTTATATATGCATGTTGATTCGTGTTTTGCATTCAGCCGATGTGTTTCGACAGTGTTCGCGGCATTTAATGATTCCGAAGCTGCGTCGAAAATTTACGAGAAAAGGAGCATGAAAGTGCTCGTTGAACGATTCGTTTTTTTCTGTTCTGTTCTGTTTCTCTGAGTTTTGTTTCTTCTTCGTTTCGGTATCAGCGAATATTCGTATATACACACACACACACAAATGTTGAATACGTTTTTATTCATTTCCGTGAATAATTAATTTGAATCACTTAGTGCCGTATCGTAATTCCCTGAAGCCGTCTTGCGTGTGGATTTCCAGATTATTGGGCTTTTTTCATGAGAGTGAAGATGCTCGAGATGTTGTCGTGTCGCGTTTTGTGCCACACAACGACCTTATCAATTCGAAACATGAAATATGTTTTATTTGAATATTAACCATTTTTCTGGCGTTGACATATTCGAGTCTATTTATGAATTCGTTGCTGCCACTTTGAACGAATTATTTTAAGAATCCATTCGATGAGAAAAAGAAAAACGCAAAAACAAACAAAGTAATCGCATAATTTTCCTGGAGTTCGTTCATTTTTCATTTGATTGCGCCAGCAAGCGAGCGACGTGAACATATTTTTATGTATATTTGCATCCATTCGATGGTTGTTTTAGCGTTTGCTTCATACATATTTATGTGTTTGAATGCGGTGAATGTGAGTTGGAATTTAATTTCAGTGGCATTTTGTTGGCATGTGTATGCCCCGGCCGAAACCGAGAGGACTGAGTGTATTCTCTTGTACCGATAATGTATTCAAGTTGCCTTAAGTATCGTTATTCCATTTGCGATGTTAGTGAGGAGTTAAACACATCGAATGGCATCGATTCTGAAGATATTCCAAAATAAACATCCATTTTTGGATGGAACTTTGAGTGCATTAGCACAAAAACGTGTAACGAGACAGAGAGTGAACGGCGGCGATGATGACAACAAGCACTCTTATCATAAATATAAATCGATTTTTCATTTGTAACCCGGCTTCGTTTAATTGCAAACGGAGTTCTCTTGATTTTCCATTCGCAATTCGATTGAATGCGGCGACGTCGTTCGTGGTGATGATGATGACAAAACTATAAGTGCTTTGTAAATATAGCTGCGGGTCTCGAAAAATGTTCAAGCATTTGAAGTAAAATCTAAATGGTTTACTAAAGACTATGCCATTAAAGACGAGGCATGTTCGCGCCGCACATGCCACCACCACCACCACTGCTCCCGCCGCCACCGCCGCCGGATCCAGACGAATTTCGAAATAATAGTTTTTCATAATGGTTTTCAATTACAAAGCAGAAAAGTCTCTTTCTCTCTGTTTGATTACCACGTCCAGATTATCTGTCGTATTTTCATTTAAATCTCTTTTTTCCAAACATTCATTTATTTTAGATATTCTCGTAATTAAAACTGCACCAAAATCGCTGCTAAAATAACGTCATAAACCAAAATATATTCTCGGCTGAACGAACAATCCACACTTGAACAACTTTTAAACTGATTAAATAAGCTTCTAGAACGTTTAAACGTGCTTGAGAGTGTCTCATAGAAGGCGCCGGCTAAAGGAATATATAAATACTTATTTTCGACTTTGTTTTTCTTTCCCATGCTTTATGCTGTGCGCTATTTTCGGTATTTTATGAAGCTTCCATTCACTTTGGCGTTGAATTCAACAGAAAGCGTATTTAAAATTACAATTTTTCGAGTTGGTCTTTGAGATTTAAATCATTGAATTAAAGAGTCAATTTTTCCTTTGCTCAAAGCAAGTTCGACGTCTAGATGACTTGTGCCATTTGCATTATTCACCATTTGTACGACATATGCACGCTGTCTCATTTTCAATGCGCTATACGTAGTTGTATGTTGTTGCACCGTTTTTTTTCTCTCTAACTTATTGCTACACATGTTCCAGTAAGTCATTTTTATTAGAAACGATACATACCATTACAGCAGAGAGCGCACGCCGATGAAATTTTAAAATTCTGCGAACCATAAAAGACGGACATAATACTTTGTAAATATTTCATTATATTCCTTGGGAACGTGTTTGTGTGTGTTTGTGTGCTGGGCTTCTTGATGCTGAGTTCTTGTCGACCGCTTCGCTCGCTTTTCATGTTTTTCTAAAACTCTAAAGCCTTATTTCTATCGCTTGTTTGTGATTATCATCGATGGAACTTTCTCTCTCTGTAGAAGTTTACGTTACGAAATACACATAGTTTTCGCTGCACACACAGAGAGTGTTATGTATACGGTTATCTGGTTCCACAGACTGATTGCAACATAAAACAATGCATATGTAAAGTTTTAACTATAATTTTAAAATGCAAAACACATGAACACTATACTCTTTCTGTCCCTCTCTATCTCTCTCTCTCTCTCTCTCTCTCTCTCTCTCTCTCTCTCTTGCTTTCTGTCTCAATTTCCCCGAAGTCTTCCTGAACATTTATTTATGACTCGTTCCAGTTCCTGCGATTATTCAAAATAACTGAAAGGAAGCGGACGCTTCGTGGTACAAGTGTTTTTAGTTCTTGATACCCGCACTCTGGCTTTAATCGTATGTTGCTTGCATTTACATCGCGTCGAAACTGACTTCGTTTCCGTAAATTCTGTTTAAACAACAAAAATGATGAGAAATATGGACCAAAAATCTGATGCATCCTGCACACATGTATGTGCTGTGTTGAGCTGCATAACAGACAAGGATGAGAGAACATTTCATTGGCATGAAGCAATTAAAGTGCATAAGGCATAAAGTTAAACAACCAAAAGTTGTATGTTCGACGGAGAAATGTACACGACGGCAACGACGACGATGACTCTGTGTGAGACAGTGAGACACTGAACGAGGATGAGTGATTCGGAAATTAGTTTTCTTTTGTCTTGACAGTAATTTATGTTTTTGGGGTAAAACGGAAAGACGAACCTGCCTGTTTGTTACACACATGTATGCAATGCTTTTCTGCACACTACATTTTCAGTGGGATTTTGAATAGTTTTGGTGTTTAACCATTTGTGTTGGTTTTCATCGTGGATTTTCGTAATTAAAAACCCATTAAAGGAACATCGTTCAGATTCTCTTTCTCTGCTATTTCACATTTTATTTCTCTGTGTTGTTTTCACTAACCCCAAGATGTTTAATGCTCAAAATGACAGGGAAAAAAGCCACAGAATATTTACATGAATGGACGATTATACAGACACCCTCCACTTGATTCGTTTACAAGCAATAAACAAAACATGTGGATTGTATAAGACACACATTTTTTTTTGTCATCATCATTATATGCTTTGCATACAATGGGCTCAAGTGTTTATCTCTCTGCAAATATTTGAAATGTACAGCTCATCAGTCATTTAACATGTTTGATTAATTTGCCTTTAAAGCATGGCACGCTGTGTGATTAATGAGTTTTAGATCACAATTGATGGACATTATTTTTTATGCAATGGTTTTATACCGATACAATGATTGTCTTTAAATGATTACATCTGCTCCAGCCTAAACTCATTTGAATTTCATCATATTTCTATACACGCATGCAGAAACTCATTATGAATTTGCAGTGCGTAGTAATTGGGGATCGGATGGCATCATTTTCTTTGGCACATCAAGCATTTTACACAGTCCAGTTAATTTTCTCTCATTCCGAACTCCACCATATGTTATGCAACCATAAATGAGTCTGATCAGTATACCAAATACACACATCCCCTTCTTGTGCGTCCCATCACATATCGCATGACAATCCATTCTTTATGTTGGTGCGGCCCATTAATATGAATGGGAAATTATACTGAAAAATTTTGTTTTTGTCATGCTGTTCGGCTATGTCTGTATGTGTGTATGTCGAGTGGACTTCATCTACTGAATACAGTCGCATCGAGTGCCTGTCAGATGCATCAATTTTCAGTAGATGATTCACAGAATAAATTTCATATATATGCTTTCATATGAATGTTAAAAAAAAAACCGTTTGGCCAAGCCGAGCTCACCCTTTCGGATAGAAATTATTTAAAAAAAATTCGATGTGATTTCGCTGCATAATTCCAGCCGAGAGTCAATTTAACTGTGTATATGCATAAAAAGTGTCATACCTGTGCTCACAAAAAAATATTTGGCGGACAGGCAGCTTCCATTTCAGTACCATATATTCACTCGCATGACAAACTGAATTTTTTTGTGCATGGGAGCATTTCCTGATGTGAAATATGACTTTGGTCGATTTTTGGGTTTGTTTTTTTCTTCTGTCTCGATGAATGTTCCCATTAACAATGGCAACGAGTGTAATGAACATAAACCTAATTTGAATTAAGATCGAGGAAAAAATTTGCACATTTTTTAATCATATTCCATGGTGGAATGGAAAAAGCATACGTAGTACTAAACATTCAATTTTTGTGATGTTTCTGAATATGCGAATATGTAACATTCATTTTCAACCAATTTTTTTTAGGTAATTTCTGCTCAAATTTATGATACAACATTTTACCGTTGGTCACTGAAACATTGGGTGTAATAAAAAGTGAATATTTTATAGCTTACGTACGTGCAGCTATAGCTATAAGTAACAAATATCATAAAAATTACTCAAAATTGCACACATTCCTAAATCTAAAACATAGAAGTCAAAGTAACGCACTGAAAATGGATTCGACGATCAACTACGCTCATTCAATTTCCGATTGAAAAATGTTTCATTAGTGTGATTGGGTATTCGGCGAATTGCCAAAATCTATATCAGTTTTCAGAGCCAGTTTGTAGTAGTTTTCATTCGATAACGGCTTATCGGAAATGCTAATCTATAAAGTTTGCATGTAATCAAATTGTTAGATTGCATTTCAATAATTGAATATTTCGAATGGACTTTGCTTCATAAGCGGAATAAAGATGAATAGGGCAAGTTATGGCGTTAAGTGCAGACAGGTATTTAAACCTGCATAACATTGTGTAACAATGAATTTATGGATGAAGTCAAGAAAATATCTCTCTCACCCTCTCAAAAATACATTCCGTCTTCAAAACATGTATGTAATCTTATGTTTTATTCATGACTGAGATGGAATTTCAAGCCAACACCTACACTACTAGTATAGAAACGTCTATATATTCATGCGGTGGAATGATTGTGTATCCATAACGACTAGTTGAATTTTTTCGAAAAGTTATAAACTCGTTGCCAACTTTGATGAAAATAATTGAGATAGTCAAAGTGCGCTTAATTTTCGGCAATGCACTTCAAAAGATCCGTCTCCGTTGGAATACGAAATTCTAGTAAATTTGTTGCATGTCGCTCCCCCGTCCGGCTAGGCATAACTGTTGTTGCCCGATAAAGTTTTTGGTTGTTCAATTTTGGGTTGGTTGTTTATGTCTGTATGTGTGTGTGTGTGTGTTTGTGTGTGAGTGAAGACATGTTTGGAAAAATGAATGTATATATTAGAGCACCGCATCTATTGTGAGACGGAATATTTGTTTCTACAACTTTATCCATTACATTTTCCCATTTACAACGAATGAAGTAATGTTTTCGGCGGCTCAAGCGTAATTCGGTAACATTGAATACGTGCACTATGTGGTAGAAATGTAAGCGATGATAATGATATTTTATTGTGCATCAATTCAGATTTCCTTTAATCGTCGGCTGGATTTGCATTTCAGTGACGGTGAACGGCGCTGAATCCATTTCCAAACGGAATTAAATGTTGAAGCATGCCACGGGCACAATACAAAACAATATTCGCCAGCACCTGTCAATCCGCGTGAGCCACAGAAAAGGTGAATAGCTTGCGCTGTCAAAGTTTCACTGTTGCTACTGCGGTCGCTGGTTCATGGATACAACTAAGCTGGTAATATTTATTTGTTTGCGTAGTCAAGCGAATAAATAAATGAGGTCGTAGTCTGCCAAAGGCTATTGCCAGTGCAAATACTCACATTCAGAAATTAATTCGCATCCACCGTTTAATATAAAAGCAGAAAACTCACCTTTTGCCCAGAGCTCGCTCTCCCGCTCTTTCACTACACTTTCCTCTCTATCTCGTTCTCTCACTCACAGTTCCCTTTCCTCTCTCGCTCGCTCAGTTTACTCTATTCATTCCGGTTTACGGCTTCAATTTCGTGCACGCAAATGAAGCAATGTGTTCAAATTCATTACCAGCCCAAATTGTTACCATTATTTTTTTTCTCTCTCTGCTGTTACTTTGTTTCTTTATATTTGATATTAGCTTTAATTAAGTTAGCTGTAACAGCATCGCAAATTTTCAACAATGAATAACATAATGGTGTGTTTTTTTCTCTCTTCTTTTCTGCAGGTTACACGGGCAAAAATTGTCAGTTCGAGTCGGATCCATGTCAGAATGGTGAATGTCAAAATGGAGGCACATGCACTGGAAATGCAACGCATTTCAGGTTTGATGGCGCTTTTATTAAAATATTTTACACAATTTCTACCAGCAATTAGGTTCTCTGTGAAATGAATGCACTGAAGCTTGCGAATTCATTCGCTTTTCCTATCTGCAGGCATTCAATTTCCATTTTTAATATACCGTGTGTTCCATTTTTTTCTCCCTCTCTCTTTTTGTTGACCGCTTCGGTCATGTTGTTAGTGCGGCTTTGATACTGTTCATTTCACGTTTTAAGAGTAATCGATGCTTTCCTTTGTGATAAGGACAAGAATATACGATGTAATAAAAGGCAGTAATTTACTCAATCCTAAGCTGTTATCGTTGGACGTTTGTAATTTTTCCACTTGAAAATCGATGCTATACACCGGCATAATTCTCGGCAAATATGATGTTAGGTTTGTTCAATTAGTTAAGAGCATAACTTAGGGATTTCTTTCATCGCAACCATAAAAAACGATTCAGCACCGAAAAAAAATCCAATCGTTGTCCGAATTATCGAATCATCAGACGGTACCAAAAAGTGGTTGGTGTGTGTGCGAAAATGAATTCAGTTTGCCAGTTTCACAGTGATGATCTCGTGGTCGAAAACATGCACACAAAAAATGGTGGTGTATATACTTTCCAGTGCCCAGTTTTATCTCATCAATTACTCGGAGTGAAACCCAAACGGCGTTATCTTTTTTTCTCTCTCGGCTTGTTCGCGTTTCGTTTCGGATTTTACGGTTTTGCCAAATACTATATTTCAGTCTGTAATTTTTTTTTTCTCCGGAGGCGTCACTCCAAATAAAAAACTTCACGTTCACTGAGTGTGTACACACATTATACACTCTGTTGTTTTCCAATTTCAAGACTTGTGTTCGTTTCCCACCTTTTTACAATCGGATCGTCATTTTGATTCTTTTCTTTCGCTCTATCTCTATTGCGGCCACTACACAAGCATTGAACTTGTTTACATTACATCATTCATTCTGTCAATTTTTAATCGAATCGGCTGAGAAAGTAAATTCACATCATAAAATGAAATGAAAAGCGAAATGGATTCGTTCCAAACGAGAGGAGGAAAAAAATCGATTTCTATCAAGAGATAGAAGAAAAAAGATTGTCAATTTGCATTGGTCCCTTGTTTGTCTCGTTTAGAATCGCCTTTATGCGTGTCTATGTGGTGGACGAGTGAAATCAAAGTAGAAAGCTGCACAGAGAAAAAAAAAGTCATTCAACATTTATTGCCCTAATATTTTTCTGTCACTTTCATTATGCTCTTTGTTTATATCTACTGTACGTCCGGGGCCCAAAGTTAAATGCAGACGAGAGAAAAAAAAATGTTTATATACATACCGACAAAACACATTATCCGATTAACTCGGATGATAAATCATAAATGAAAGAGCATCGTGCACCGAGGAAGCGAAATGACTGTTTGAGCCAAAGGATTGAGACCTCTGCCAATCTACAGTAGTATCAACAAACGACAGTAGCATCATCACGGGCCAAATGCTATGTAGTGGTCAGTAGCGGCCGCTTCTTAATCCCATAAATGTGAATATTTGCCAATTCGTGTATTTATTTGCAATGGAAAAAAAGTCGACTTAAACAAATGATGTCAACGGCAGTCCGGATCTCCCTTGCTCTGCCTTCCACCACCTCCTCTTCGCTGTCTGTGTACTGGTTGCGCATTTATCTCTGGTCCATCTTTCTGTCGCTCTGAAATGGTTCGTATAAACTCGGTCCATAATCTCGTCGCTGTCCCGTTTTTTGTTACAGCATTTCATATTAATGGTCGGCCATTATTCTCTGTTTCTTGTTACCGTACCAAATCAAAAACCAAGAGGTAGAGGGAGAGAGAGAGAGAGACAGAAAAAAGGAACGTAGCTCGAGAAAATATTTTTGAGCTTTTTCAGTTGATCCAAGCGAAATGTTAGCGTCACCAAAATTTATTCATTTCATCTAATTTTTCGCCATGTGTGTGTGTTTGCTTTCTTTTTCATTGTAGATGCGAATGCACACCCGGATTTACCGGTCCGTTGTGTCAACATAATTTGAACGAATGTGAATCGTCGCCGTGTGTGCATGGCATATGTGTGGACCAAGAGGATGGATTCCGTTGTTTTTGTCAACCAGGTAAATATACGCTCATTTTTATTTATTTACGTAATTTATTCGACCGTATTTTTTTTTTGCTGTGTGTGAGTTCCTTCGCTTGCGTGCGCAAGCATTCATGATAAATTCGCGTCATCTCATTCGGCAGATTTATCGATAAATTATATGCCTTATGCTTCCGGATCGAATTCCGGCCGATCGCAACGCGCGCCGCACACAAGAGGAAATTGCGGAACGTAGCTGATGGTTGGGTAGAGGGAGAGTAGAATATTTGTAACATTTTTGACAGATATGTAGATTAACGCCAGCCATACAAATAGCATGATTAAAACCACTTCTCAGCCCTTGAATTGAATCGCAGGTAATCATTCCCTGTATTGATGGATAATCAACTGTGTTACACCATTCACATTGGCTGCATTTGCGTGTGTATGTGTGCCTTTGAGCCGTAAATGAAATCCAACATTTGGGTTTGGGGAGGGGAATTAAAGTGAGACCGCAGAACTGAGTAAAATGCAAATTTTACCATGGAACAAATGTGAACAGATGAATACAGAATGTAAACATGATAACATGTAATACTTTGAATGGATCAGGTGTTGTGTTTTTTGTGGTTTTGCAAAATAACTGACATGATATAAAAGCCACATCAGTGTCTATCTAAATCGACACGTACACGAGCGAGTTGAGACGGCATGAAATAGGCCATTTCTCTCGGTAAATATATTATAAGTATGAGGCTTGTTCAGCAAACATGACAACGAATCCGAATTCCAATTTTAATTTACATAAGCGTATGTACTGTGTCAGAACCGTGTTTTTGCCGCGCTGCGACATTTTCCACGGTATATGTTCTCGGTGTGGCACAATTGTTCACGGGAAAAGACTTTAATACAATTTTTCGGTCGTTTCATTTGCAAACCACAAAGCGACAACATTCCAAATTCACCAAAAACTCTGACAAGCTTAAAATTGAATGCTCAACGCAGAAAAAGATTTTGATCAATTAGAACTTTCAACATAGTTGGGAAACCCGTTTGAAACAGACACGGATGCTTTCATTTAGAAGCATTGTTCATCCAGTAAGTTTTCCTCTTAAAATGCATTTGCATCGTCTGTCATTTCGGGTTTGAATTGATTAATTTCGGTGGCATCTCCCACTGATGTAAATTTTCAGACGAAATTCCAACAAATCATGGCGCATCACAAATGATTCCGTTATTTTAATGGTTTCCGTTTCACTATTTGAAGAAATGGTATCGCTTTCATTAAAACGGCATAAACATTCATGATGGCGGAACATTTTGCACGAAAAAACCATTACCAAAAGGGAATCTAATAAATTGAAATTACAGCTAAGAATCACTACACTTCAAAGCTGCTGCCGAATCGAAATGAAAAAAAAATTAATGGATATTTCAACTTGGTGATCCAAATTCAAGTAGTTTCGAATTGTGTGTGTGTGTGTGTGTATGGTATTGAAAACACTTGTAAAATGTGCAATACAACTCGTTCTCTCTCTCTCTCTCTCTCTCTCTCGCTCTGTGCCTAACATGCAAAGTGAAAATAAATACAGGCATTATTCAGATGTGTTTTTGAAATATTCAATGCATTTGACTCTCAATCCATCAGTTTTTTTGTTCTCCTCTCCACTTAACTCAACTTGATACCGAGAGTATCGGAGCACAAATGCTTCGAAGGGTTCGAATCAGAAGCACCATTTGAACTTTTTCAATGCATTGTAAATGAGGAAAAAAGGATTGATTTCATCGATGCAGAGAGGGAGAGAGAGAGAGAGAGAGAGAGAGAGAGAGAGAGAGAGAGGGAAAAAACTAGTGATGAATTCAATCCGAACAGGGAAATGCGTTCGATTGACTTTTCAGCATAACAAACATAGAAAGTTGGTTCATCTTGAATTCCGTGCATCATTTGATTTTAATGCACGTTTTAATTATACGGTCTTGCATTCGCTCCGGGTATATGCAATTTACATGAGCAAAACATAGACAATTCCATCTCGTTTAAAATGCACTGTGATTTTTGAATGTGCATATATCTGTTATCCAACTCCATGGGAAGCAGTTCATTTCTCAAATTAACAAAGTTTTAAATGAATTGAACACTTTGCGGCAAAAATCGCTTCCGTAATGAATTAATTATTGAATAAAAAAAATCGCAAAAACCATTTGATATTTATGGTTCTTTTTTTAAAATATTCATAGTTATCGAAGCGCCAGTTTTGTGCGAAAAGATTAAATAAATGGACTAATTTGAAAAGTGTACCACACACATTTTAGTGTGAGAGCAAAAATTGAAACTTAATTTACCACATGGAAAATGGTTTGATGTGAGCGAAATAAATGAAATAATACAACAACATACAATTTTTATTACTCATCGAAATCAAATTATGACTGACACATTCAATTGGAAAAGTTTATAAAATAAAATATGTGCGATGCCATTGGCAGATTGTCAGAGTCAGGAATTTTCCAAGTTGTGTGTAGATTGAAAAGCAAAAGTTTCCATTTTCGTGCTTAACTTTCACATTATTTCATGTGAATATTGTCTCCATGTGTGTATGTGTGTTTTTGCGGCAAAACTATGCTTTGAAATGAGTTTTGTACACAAGTTTGCAAACATGTTTCAGATCATTGTATTTCAAAAACGGGCCAAATAGTACATACCTCTTTCAAGTTCCAACTTGAACATGTTGGAACTTCCAAGCGATACATTTAACTTGCGAAATTCGGTCAGCAGCATTTATTTTGCTTTCGATAAATACTGTCCAAAACTGATCCACATGATGGTTTTATTAAATCGGTGACTTTGGAGCATATATGCCATGCAAAACACATCGAACGACATGCTCAAAATACACAAACACATTCCATCGACGGTGGTACGCTTACAAACGAAACAAATGTTCGATTAGTTATATGGCATTGATTCGGAATGCAAAGCAGACGACAGTCTTTTAGCTGTAAAATGGAAATGAATAACACAAAATCGAGATTGTATTCGTTTTTCAATCCAATGAACATTACTTATGTGTTGTTTTTCTCCCTTTCTCTTTCTCTCTTTTTCTATCTCATTTCTTCCATAGGTTTTTCGGGCGAGTATTGCAACTACGAGTACAATGAATGCGATTCGAATCCGTGTTTGAACGATGGCCAATGTACCGACCATATTGGTGGATTTTCATGCAAATGTACGCGCGGCTACACAGGAAAACGATGCCACATTAAAGTTAGTAGTATTTTCTTTATTTATCGTTGTTGATTTTGTTGCCGAATCGTCGCTTTTTTCTCTCTCTCCATCTTTTTCGCTTCGTTTTCGATTTTGCAATGTTTCAATATACGTGTGCGTGCGGGATGTTCTTATTTTGTGATCGCTTTATTTATTTAGTGTTGTTGTTTAGACGATGCGCTTCATTTTTTCCATTTTATTATTTTCCACTTGCGGATTTTTCCCCTATGAGCAATAAATTTGCGAACGCATTTCAGTCGAGCTGGATTAAATGTAAAATCGATGCTATAATGTTGCAATTTATAAAAGCGCTGAGCACAGCGCACTGTGCAGTCGATGCATGTTGTGTACGGCAGCGAATAGTTTTAGATCCTTCGTAACTACATTGCAAAGATAAACCTGCCAACGGAATGTACACCGAATAAAATCAAATGTAAAATCGATGCTTCGTTGTGTGTGTGTGTTAAAATAACACTGTTCATCGATTCGCTCTCTTCGCCCATAAAATTTCAGCATTGTCGATATTTGCCCATTTCGTCTTGCTTACGTTCCCGTTACAACTGCAGAAAGAAAAACAAGAAATTTTCAATCTTTCATGTTCGAAATTCGAATGATGGTTTCTGTTTTCATGTTGAAATTTAAATGTTGCAACTATGTGTGTACTGTTGTTGTCTGTAAATTGTTCGTTGGAAAACGGTTTGGATAATTCGAAAAAAGGAAGAAACCCGTTTTCGACTGGTTGTTATTTGTGCGAAGCATGAGGAAGAACGGGTAACGAAATGATATGAAAAATTTTGGCAACGAATAAACAGAAGCCATTGTACAAATTGAAAATTAAATTCCGTTGCATGATATTCCTCATGTTGGGTTTTGAAGGCGGAACCAATTCTTCCCTGTTTGTGTGTTTTAATTCAAGTTTCAAACGACTGCCAATGCACAATGATGCTTCCACATCTTGTGCGTGTTCAACAGCATATGCTATATGCTATATGCTATATGAACAACGCACATTTGGCTTCAACTCATTGAGAGCGGGAGGTAGAGAGTGGGAAAAAGTCGTAAATGCGAGTTTTTTGACAATGAAACACAATCGTAAAACAAACGAATCGTCCATAAATTTTTATAAACCAATTTAAATTCTATATCTATCTGGAATGGTGGAGTGATGAATCCTCTCCACCAGGATTCGCGTGTGCGCTTATTGTTATATACGATTTCATTTGGATTTGGAGGATATGCTGTACCACAGTAGCATTAGCCGGTGATACCGTTTGATAATTATAGTAATTTCCATTCATCCGTAATTTCATTTGCTCACACACACACACACACGCGCAACACAAACAATTCACACGCGAAATTTTTCGGTTCGCATCCAGACCGACAGCAATGGTCTTCCGACACACACAGAAAGAACCCAGCGAATGACTTTTACGCTCTGAAACAACATCCATAGGCAATATTGCGCTTGCTAACGATGAACATATATTACCATTATAAATGCAACACGATGTACTCTCAAACGAATGTTTGTCATTGCCCGACACAGGAGAGTAAAAGCGAATCATTTGAAAACGGAAAGCGAAGGGAAAAAATCATTTCGTTTGCCATCTCGAACAACCATTCGTGTTGAACCCATTCAAGCGTTCAACTTCGGGGCTTTAATTTCCTTTTGTTCGATCCCATTGTTCCCGTTGTTGTTGTTGTTGTTGTTGTTGTTGTGTTGAGTGTTGTTTGCAAATTACATCAAGCAATTATTCGGTGAGGCTTGAGCCGGGTAAAATACACTTTTTTTCTTTTCAATTCATTTAGTTAAGTTAAGAAGAGGAAAAAAAAACTACGAGGTTTAACACAAATGTGTGATGCCAATGGAACGGCTTTTTTCTACTCGAGCTTTCTCTTGTTTGCAATTCAGTTGCGTCGGAAATCGGACAATGTGAGTGGAAGCGCAATAGTGCAGAAAACAAGATAACGTGATCAATGTGAGGTGAATTGTTGTAGGTTATGCATTCACACTGATGCAAATGAAATGTAAACTACCTGCTCCTTTCTCCATACGTCATCCGTACCATATGTAGATTGTCACTCTTTCGGGTGGAGACTTAAAAAAACCGTGCATTATTCAGCATTTCATAGTGCCACTGTTCGGCGTCGCTCATTTGAATGTGCACAAGTTAGACTGATAGGCAACATTGTAACACTTTTTAATTAAACAGATCAATGTAGAAACAGATCAATTCACGAATATGGAATGCTTGGATTATTACAAATTGAAATTGACGTCATTTCCTTCGAAAATTTTCGCTTCAAGTATTCTGACAGAATATTGAAGTAAATCGATCATAGTAATTTTGGTTGAAAAAAGATAAAAAAGAAATTTCTGAGTTTTGTTACTTTCGTCGATTGAATGTTTGAAATTGTGAGTTAAATTTGCGATATGGCGGATATAAGGGAGTATTTGCGGGAATTGCTCAAGAGAGCTATACCAGACCGGTCAGGAGAGATCGTGAACTTTCGAGAGCTACGTAATCTACTCGAAGTTTCGATTGACGTTCGAACACAGCGAAAAAGTTCGACTTCCACGCATCACGGCGCAGAAAGTGATGATGGGACTCATTATCTTTCCGAGGATAAAGAACAAACGCCGACGAGTGAAGAAGAAGCACAAAAAATGTTGAGCGATGAAGAAAAACTGTCATCGCTTTCGGACGAAATGATAAGTGAAGCAAGTACGCCGAAAAGTGAAATTGAAAGTGAGACCATTGGAGAAACAGAAGAAACGAAACATAATATCACTCCAGTCCGGAGCAAAATTGTTGAAAATCAAGCGGAAGCTCTCAAAGATGCATCGAAACAGGGAAGTTCTGCAAAGGATGAAGAAAAATCAAGTTCAAAGGTTAAGCAGCCAAGTGTAAGATCACAAAAAAGTGTAAAATCCCCAAGAGATTCTCATATTAAACCTCAAAAAGTGGATTCGACAAGATCTTCGAGAACTCAATATTCAAAAAATCAAGCGTCAAAAACTGAAATGCCAAAAACGTCAAAAACAAAGCCATCGAAAACTGAACATTCAAAAGAGGATGCCCATAAAGATCAATCTCATAAAAAAATTGAACCGACGAGTCCAGTGGAATCAATGGATGAAAAATACGATAGTTTATCCGAAATAGAGTCGCCAATAAGTTCAGGTATGGAAACACCAATAGCACCGGAATCACACACTCCTCTCACAGGAAAAGGTGAGCTAAAGCCAGACTTTGCGGCGGTGAAAGAAATATATTCTGAAATAATTGAGAAAACTCTGAAATGTATTCGAACAGAATCTGCGATGACAAGTTCTGGCGAAGAGGGCAAAGAACGCGAAACACATACAAGTGAGGAGGCGAGTTCAAGTAGCCATCACATACCGAAGAATGATCAAAAGGCTGGCGCAAGCGGTACAACCGATAAAAAGAAACCGCCTATGGATGGCGACAGAAAACGATTTTACTGTGACGACGGCGAATTGTTGTTGGTTGTGAGAATGCCAAAGGATTTGGTGTGCAATACAAGGGACCAAAGTGAATTCACATTCGAATTGAGCGAAGAAGATTTCCGAAGAGGTGAACGAGAGAAGGACACATGAACGGAGAGTGGATGAGATAAAAATAGACCAATGAAATGATGATACGAGTTTTATATCCACATTCAATGTTGTACCAAAAACTAATTGCAATTGATTTTGACGCAAAAGTTTGTTCGAAAAAAAATGGTTATGTGATAAGTTAAAGTTTTGTATTGCTTCTGGACGAAAATTAAGTCGCATTTTTCTTTTTATTGCCTAGACAAAGCGAATCGAACAACGAACCGATCGTTATTATAATTCGAAGCATAAAATGTGAATATTGAGTTCGTGTAATAAAATTGTATGCAATATTCTGAATGTAGCCCAAAGTAAATCAAGAGAATGCTGTAAATATATGCTTTTATTACTTGTCGCTCTGTGTTTGGTTCAAGTGGTAGGATTTATATACGTTTTAAATCGCAGTATGATGGCAAATGAATTGAATGCGCTGCTCGGCATGACATCGAAACTCATTTTCCCCCATTGCGAATGACGGCACGTAAAAATTGTTGAAATTTATTTCGTAGAATTCGGCAAGATTGTTTTTATCCGCGATGTGTAATGGGCGAGCATAAACAATGATTGTATTCGATGTAGGATGGTATTGACTCAATGCTGTTGAATATCCAAAAAGCTCTTAATCAATGGAAATAACAACGGTATAGCATTCGCTATGGAAATGCGATACGAATGATCCGATCGAATGGAATGTTTTTTTTTATATTGTCATTTAAGCATTATTATTTGTAAAACAAAAAAAAATATCCGGCCATATTTGGGTTTTTGTTATAAAAATATATTTATAAGTCTCTCATTTCAATGGACAAAATGTGTTCGAATCGAAAAAAGAACAAAAAACCTGGTGTGCAAATACAATGAAAATGGCATCAAGTTTGGGCTTTGGTTGAATTTAATTAAATTTAATCTGGTGGTTCCATTCTAAGTATATAGATATTTCATTCGAATGGAAATGCATTTAACTTGTCAACAGCACTTTTGTCCATTACATAGTCCCGTCTGGTTCAATGACCGACCAATGCTTTTGAATTTAATATCATATATCCTTGAACAATTCGGTTGAAAACATTTTTTTACATTGTGCTCAGCATCTGCTGGCAACACTTTTTTTCCGCACATTGTATACTATATATGTATTTTTTGAAATTCTATTTTTATTCGCACAAAGCTGTTGTTTTTGCTTTTTACCAATGGTACTGGAAACAGTAGTTGTTCCATGGAAATGAAAAGCCAACTCACACTGCATGTGTGTGCATGGTGGACGTGCATCAAAGCATTCCAGTGCGACATGTCCTGAGCATATTTCGACCATGTTTCCAGGCGAATTTTCATTTCGTTGCTTTGCCAAAAAAAATTGCCAATTTCTTTATTGTTTTCATTCGGAAATTCCATAAACGAACATGTCGAATGACTGTCGTCGTGTGTGATGGCAACCAAATAATGAAAAAATTTACCAAATTAAAGTCAATTCGATGAAAACACCACGAAAAAAAAAACAGCACACCATGCCAATGACGCATTTAATTTAATTGACATTTCGTTTTTCTTATGATCTTTTTCGAAACACATCCACACGCATCACAACAAATGATACGAAATGCAAACAGGTTGATTTTTGTGCAAATAATCCATGCCCTGAGGGCCATCAGTGCAATGATCATGGCAACGACTTTTCGTGCGAATGCCCCGAAGGAAGAAGCGGTCTTGATTGCAGCCAAATTCCACGAACGGTATGTTTCATGGGTTTTCTGTCAAATTATATTCTATTACATTAATTGAATAAAATTTTTGGGTAGGGAAAGGTGTCAGTTACACGTTTTCCAATTAATTTTCAACAATTGATGCACATAAAAGCCGGTGAATGGCAAAAGATGTGAGAGCATCTGCAATGTAATTGAATTTATTTGAGTGGGAAAAGCGAGAAAAGTTAATCAATTTAAATCGTCTTACGGCAAAATAATGTAGTTTAACAAGGCGAGCGATGTAAATTCTTTACATGTTCCAGACGCTTTTTAGCGTGGGTTTGGGTGCTGTTGGAAATGTTGTAATTCAGAAAATGTAATGAATCTTCGGCAAAACCACAGACATTGCATAAACACGAATTTTGCCGACCAAAATACCCAACAACATCACTACAAACACAATAGACACTATTTCCAATTCATCACATTTTCTGTGCCATCAAACAGTGATGGCAAACCACAATCAATGCCCCTTTGCCATGTCAAGCGGAATGAAACAACAGTGTGGCCAAAACACGTGTACAAATGATACTCGGATGGCGACAGCCAATCACATCATTATCTTTCAATTTTGTGTGTTGTGTCTATGCAATTGTACATAAGAAGAACTGCTCTATCTCCCAGTGGGAAAATTCCCGCTGAATAAATACGAATGTAATGTAATTGGGGGAAACAAAGCAAAAAAAAAACGAGAAAGGAAGACGATACGAATCGAATCTCAACTCTTTTGTCATGAAAATTTCCAGAAAATTACGCTTATAATTTTGAGCCATCGTTCGATATTGCGTCATCGTCGTCAACGTCGTCAACGGCGTTCGTTGTGCGATTATTTTTTTGTATTCGTGCATTACTTTCCACTTCATTTTAAGCATTGTTAGCGCGTGAATCTTATTCGTTGGTAAATTAAGCCATCAAAGCATCATCATTGCTGTCGACGAAGACAACGTTGTCGTCGTCGTCATGCTTGGAATTCGCATTTTCACGATTCAAGGAAGAGGAATGAACGGAAAAGTGTGATTCACATGTACAATACTCATTTTCATCTTGTGCTCTTGCTCTTTCGCTCTCCACCCGCAACATTTCGCTCCACATCACACGGAGATTAGACACAGACAATAAATAAATATGAGATATGTATTTTTATATGAAACTTCTTTTGATGGCAAAACGACCGACACAAAATTGAAAGCATGGGAAATGAAGCGTGTGAGATGTAATGATCATGATAAATAAAATATGCGACGATACAATGGCAAGCATTGAGACACGCCATTTCATCTCTTGCTCTCTTTTTCCCTGGTGCGCTTGAAGTTTTTCGTCAAGTATTGCTTGCTCCTTGCACCAACCATCCATACACTGGATGTGTACTCAATTTTATCTATATCTTTCAAGTTCCAAATTCTTTTATTCGTTCGTTTTTTGACTAAAAAAATTCGTATCTCCCAAACTTTTGCTCCCATTTTGCTCAAGAAGAAAATGTTATTTTCGTTTTGAAGTGTGTGTTGTTTCCCTCAAACCCGATTTCTATCGACTGACAACACTTGCAAAACAAAAGAATTTTCGATTGTTTGTTCTGTCGGTTGTGATACATGCGCCAAACTGTGGGGTTGATTCGTTACACATGAAAATAAGTTGTCAACTGTAACAAAGTACATGAATTTCAAGATTTCACTCATAAACATTATCAGCCGTTGTGTAATTGAATTTTCATCCCATTACATGTTCTCCTTGAGCAAAATCGTCGGGAATTTTCGGCAAGCAGTCGGTTGATAAAAATTGTATGACTGAAAATCAATTACGAATTTTGTGCACTTGTTGTTCGGGCGTTGCGAGAGAAGAGCACCGTGTGTATGTGTGTTTCCAGAATAATGCATTTGCAACGTGAATTTCATGTTATGTGGGAAGCGATTTATCTGTTTCTCGTGCTGAATTACATTGCGATGCTTATTTTGGGAGCTCGCACGCATGCACACACTTGGTGCACGGTAAGCCACTTGGTAAACAATATTCCTCGGCAAATATGGAGAGAACAGCATTCGCTGTCTCGCTCGCGCTATCGGCGAAAATGCACAACTTTCTCATTCGATGCGAAAACACAGGACAAAATGGATGAAACTTTTGCTTATTGTTCGTTTGCACTCCAATTGGATGCAACTTCTTTGTCATCCATGTTGCCTTTTTTCCATCGTTCGGCAATTCCAAGAAACGCGAAGTGAAATTTAGAAATAAGTGTGTAGGCAGACAGGCAAGTGAGTTGCATAGCCAAATGCCAGCACGTCGAAATGATATTTCAACGAGGAGACAACGCATACACACTTCTCAATGCAAACATTTGAAATCTCTATCGGAACCACTCATTAAAGTCATTGCAATTGTGAGCAAGCTGTTTCCAAGAAATTCATTTGGTTTTTCCGAAAAGTTAGTCTCTCGCTGCATCTCGGTCGACATTGTGTAGAAGAAACTTTTGTTTATCTTTTTCAGTCGTTCTCTTTCTCTCTAGCAAATGCTTTTGTACAAGTACGAAAAAAGCATGCAAATTAAAATAAGAACCATTACAGCAGGTTATTATTTTGGTACGAGAGGGTGAGCGAGTGAATGATGTAGCAAAAAAAAAAGCCACACAACTGACTGTATCTTTGCCTTTGCTTTTCGAGTAACTTACGAAATAATATATACACTCGATGTGGCTCGATTTTTTATTGCTTGCAATACTATTTTTTTCTTCTCTGCTGCACGCTATGACAGTGTAGGATCTATTTCATGGTTGGAAATGTAAAACAAACGAAATAATGTGTTTTCAAAGCAAATAGTCGTTGTAAGTTGCAGATGGGAGCCGCACACAGACACACATAATTTGAATTGTTTGCATACCGATTTTCCACTTCGTGAATAATTGTCATTGTTTCAGAAATACACGTAGAGTGTGTGTGTGTTTGTGTTTTGCCGCTATGCTGCACTTTGCTTTATAGCCGCTACAAAACCACTTTTCACTGGGAACATTTTATGCAAACCAAAAACTGAAACCGTTTTTTATCTCTCTCTCTCTCTCTGTTCAACTTCCATAATATGGACCGCAAAGGAAGTTCTATTTTTTTCATTCTACTCTCTGCTTCGATTTTGACCTAAGGTTCGTAAATTTCGAGAATGTGTGTGAGTCTGCATTAGCAATAACACAGCCAGCAAACGACCAGCTCTGGTTTTATCCAAGCATCATTCTTCATAAGAAAATATTTGCATTGCAAAAGCCATAACGCGCAACACTTGCGGGCGCGCTCATGCATCGGTTATGACTTTGTGGATTTTCTCTTCGTATCTTATCTGTATCGGCGTCTGGTTTTCAGATTTATACTTTCTCGTTGCTATGTATATGGCGAGCAGAAACTTTTGAAACACAGAGAGCTTTGAATAAAATCCAACAATAATGGAGGGAAAAAAACGAGGGAGAGAGAGCAAAAGAGAGCAAACAAATTGAGTCATTGAAAAGTTTGCAGTGTGGCCGTAGAAATTTGAATTTTCGCATTCAAACCGAAAACAAAGTTTGAGCGAAAAGAAAAGAATTAGCCGAGAAAAGTACCGAGTTGCACCTTTACATCATTAAACAATTCATGGTATTGGGCCAGCGGTTTTATTGCCACGCCATCAATTTGCACCTACACACACATACAGACAAACAATCAAAAAAAATAAACAAACAACTAAGAAATAACATTTAGAAGGGATTCACTGTGTGGATGTATGAATAACACAATTGAAAGCATTTCTCAAAAGTGGCAATCAATTCCATTGAGATCATGGTACGTTTTTTTTGGGGTTGGGGAGAGAAAAACAATTTTCGAGAGCACTTGACGACGAACAAACTCAAGTAATACTCAATATATACTAGTCAAGCTTAGGGTTTCAAGGGCCATTCGACTTACTTTCTTCACATATTTGCTTTAACTTTTCGGCATATGTGTCGGTATATGTTTGCTCTTGACTAATTTTGAAAGTTTCAGGTATCATATTGCGATGGGGATGCCAGAGAATTTCGATGCAATTCCATAAATTCTTTGATGGCTTCATTTAACCTGAATTCAAAACTAAGCTAGATGTTTGAAGAAGAAAACTATCGATTTATCCCATCATCATCATCATCGTTGTTCTTCCCTCAAAATTGAGCGCATAAAAATATAATGAAATGGCTTCCCAGATAAAAGATCAAACGACAAAATGTTCAAACCGAAATGAATGAATGAATAAATGTGATGGTGATGATTCGCTTCAATGCACTAGTGCAATGTGGAAAATGATAATTTTGAACTATAACGTCCACGAAGAAAAAACAAACTTACTATATAAGACGATCCTCTTACATTTATTTTGGCCAATGCAATAACTTTCTGCTATCGCATTCTATTTTGTCCCTCTGCGTGTGTGTGTGTGTGTATATGTGTAATGAAAGAACGAAACATATTTGACGAACGAAAGATGGAAAATGAAAACAAAGAAAAAATGGTTTCGATCCAAATAAATGGGAATTGGTCACATTTCGTACAAAAGATAGAATCGTATTGATATTGATGCTCGAGAAAAATGTTTGGATAGAACGCACGAGACGGGGTTGAATGCATCTCAACGGCTACCATTCCAATGCTAGGGTGTAGCACTACAGAAAAAAATCGCATGAATTCAAATGGTTTAGACTATGTTTTTGACCTAGTCCAAATCACTACCGACAAAATTGGCCGTCTGTGTAAGAGGCTCAATAATTCGACTTTAAATCATAATGAATGACATTAGATACTGAAGAAAAGAAAAAAGAGTAGAAAAAGGAAGTGAGAGCGAGAGAGAGAAAAAAACGGTTTTCGTCCAGACTGCAATGAAAAATGTTCTTCAGTCGGTTCGCATTCTCCATCGGCTACACCCTATTCGCCGTCAATGTGTCGACAGTGCACGCTGAACGTGTTCGCTGAGAGCAACGAAACACCAACCCAAAATGAAACACCGACAACGAACAATTTCGATATTTATTTTTCCGTTTGTTCTATCTACTCTTCTTCTGGCTGGCTGGCTGGCTTTTTCCAAATCTTTTTTTTCATGCAACGATGAACACAAAATGATGTACTTTGTTCCTTTGGAGACATTTTGCTAAACAGCATTCCATCAGAAAACGTATTTGTGTTTCGAGTGGTTTTCAATTCGTTTCTTTGCTTTACAAAAAGGCGAAAAAAAGAAGAGAAATAATGAAATACATGAAAAGAACGGTATTTTGTTTGTGTGTGTGAATGTGAAACGCTGATGCTAGCAGCATTGATGATGGTTGCAATACACCCATACACCTACCATCCATTGTACATTGACATCGATGGGCAATGTGAAGACGTAATCATGTTGTAGATTTTTTTGTTTGCTCATTGTCTGCAATGGAGACGATACACAAAATATATGATACAACTGACGAACGCTAAATTCGTTATTAGTGATGGTAAAATGATAAAACTAAACGAGCAAAAGGAGAGAGAAAAAAAATCTCCTCTCTGAAATTGTGGGCAAAAAAAAGAATGGCGAAAATCTGAAATGAAGAAGAACCAACAATTTTAGCTTGCTTTTTTCTCTTTGGGTTTTTTGTTTCTCAATAAACTTTCATTCGACCGATTGTAATTTGAGTCAATACACGTTACTTTACACCTCAATTCCATTGGATTGGAGTTTTTCAAGTGAAAAATGAAACGCATTACAGGGTTCTCGGAAAAGCGAGGAAAAAAGCAAACACGCTTATCATATTATCCCTAGAATTTGCAGCCGATTCGGTACACATATTCAGTGAGTGGATAATGTTCCGTTTGAAGAACCAAAAACGAACATGAGCCGCTCTCCAATTGTGAAGTCGATCCGAAATTATACTTTTTAATGAATATGAAAGTAAAGTAACTTCCTTGTATTACAGCACAATCAAAAGAAAATTGTTTACGATCAAAACATTTAATGAAACCGTCTTCAGGCATCAGCTCCACAAAATACATATTTATGACAATGGATGTCGGGTATTTCGATATGAACTGAACTGAAATGCATGAATGGAAGTGAATTAGGTTTCCGTTTCCATCGAAAGAAAACAATTTGAAAATCATAACAAAATTTTTCTGTATTTTCACGTACGCATTCGATTTCAAAAACTTCTTTTCCATATGCAATGATTGGTTTCCCTTTGCATAGCCGCTGCTCGATCGTGAGAGAGAAAAATTGACGTCGAAGCAAAAAAGTAAACCAAACAAAGTTTTGCGCACAGAATAAGTTTTCTGCATATTCAATGTGAATTGAAGAGAAAAAAAAGTGTATTACATTTCATATTGATTGGGAAGTTCGGTGCATGGTGAATAGCGCGATATTTTTGTTCATCGAAACTATTTTGCATTGCAAACGATCTATACACAATGGGCCAATACATGGGGTATGGGACAAATATTGAAATGTATAAATCACAATCGGAGCAATAACGTCGAAGTGCAAACAATAAAATCAAACGAGTGAATTTGGAAATGGCCACCAACCGAAAGGAAAAAAAAGTGAAACAAGAAAAACTTTTTAATTGTGTTTGCAAACGGAATTTTCTCTCGTTTTTTTCCGCTGTTTTGCACATAAAATTGGAAACAGCTGAAACGTCGACAGAAATTGAAAGCGGATACCATGGTTCGAATAAGAATTAACCCGAATCGCAATTTTGATAAGAACCCACTCTCCGGCTAAGACAAAAGACCGTCTTCAAGTGGGCCAATTGTCCTTGATAGCTGGCATATAGACACACTCAACCGATGCTATTGTTACCGTCTGACAACTCCCTCCCACCCATCTATTTACACATGGGCTGCTTACGTGTAGCAGTTACCAAATGAGAAAGAGAGATGCCTTTGGGCTCGATTCTGTCGATAAGACTAAAAATATACTTATCGCTAAGAACAATCGACCGATTTGCTATTGATGAAAGAAAGAAAAATAACGAAGTTAAATGCCTTGTTGTTCTTCGCAATCGCAAATGGTTTATCATACCTTTTTTCCAATTCAATTCATTTGGCCTATCTTATTTATAAATAAATCTTTCTCATTTCGACATTTCGCCTTTGTACACGTAGAAAAAACTCAGTGCGCAAAAGGGTGCTCATTGAACAAAACGTCATTTTATCTTCAATAAATAAGAGAAAGACGAAAAGATCTTCAGTGAATTTTCGCCTTTTTTCGTACATAATTGAAAGTGGCAAAAAATGTCTATATGTACATACACGACAGTAAAATGCACAGTGCGAGATTGACATCATTGAAGACGCGACGGTATAACAAAAGCCCTGGCAAACAGCTACTCACACCTCTGCGAAATTAAAACACATTACGAATTAATGTTGACATCGTTTCGCTTCTTTTCATGAAATTATCTCACGTGCTGCTGCCGCTGAAATGCTTCTTTGCATCGACACACCGTGTCGAGCAAGAGAGAGAGAGAGAGTGAGCGCACAATTTGATGGTGTATCATGTTGCGCTGACAATGTCTCAACTTACCTACGTGTAGGCATATAATAAATGTGGCAGCGTTTAAACTGTAAAAAGTGTCAAGGAAATCACAGCATTTAATGAGCAAGAAGATTGCCTTCTATGGTTGCTCTTTTTTCTACTTTCCATTTGGGGAGTTCACTTTATGTCGCCTGTGTTTTTATCATAAAATCCGTGTTCCCCTTTTTTACAGCCAGCGAATAGCCTTCACCACTGTAATTACTCATGCAACGTTTAGAGGAGTTATTTTCAGAATATTTAACAACAAGAGAGAAACAAAATTACAACGATTGAATTCCTTTTTTGTGATGGAGGGAATACACCAACAGATGCGCGAAAATCCGTCAAAAGCCTTCTCACAAATCCATCCATCCCGGATACAGCTATTTTTCATACACAAAATATCCCTAATGATGCTGAAATTATATTCATCCAACAACAACACTTTGCGCGATTTATTTTCATACGTTTGAATTCACTCGAATAGAACGAATTGGTGGGAGAAGATTAAAAAAGTGAGCATTTTAAAATGAACAGCATTTCCCGTGAAATTCTATATCCAGGCAACAAATTTTCAAACGGAAATGGACGTAATTTTTCTGCCAACTATTTTGGCTTATTTTTTCATTCACTTTCATGCGATTTCATGTATTTTTGGACACGACCGGCAATTTTCATCATGAGCCGATCACAGTGAAAACAATCAACAATTAATGTTTTGATATGTTCGTCGCAAAAAATATGTGAGAAAAATTCTCTTTGATAAATAACAAATACATTTTTATGACATATTTTTCAACCTTAAAAAAAGCTGCAGAGAAAACACAAACTATTTGAAGTAGATCAAAGTTATTGCGTTCTATTTTGGGGTGAGGCGTACAAAGGCAACTTGTTTTTTGAAAGAAAGAGAGAGAGAGAAAAGGCTGAAAACCTGATCAATTTTAAATATTTCAGGATCAAAACCATTGGCTTGAAAGGAACAAGCAATTTTCGTTAGAGCTTTTGTATCTTCACGTTGGCCATTCATTTATTTTCATAATCGCCCATTTCATGTTCACACAGTGTTTTCGTTAATCTTTCGTTTTAGTTTTCCCGTTTTGGGCATCTCTCTCTTTCTTTTCCTTTTTCTTCCTTCTCTCTCTCTCTCTCTCTCGCTCTCTTTCGCACTGTGCCCGGAACATTTTTCCACTGCCTGTGTCTACTTTCTCGTTGCAAGTCCATTTTTTACCGGATTATGTTGTATTTAGTACAGCAAAAGCGAAACTCATTAAAAAAAAGAAAGTAATTGCTTCTGGAAAGATAAAACCTTTTATGAATGGCAATCGAATGAGAAAGTTTAACAAGTATCAAGGAGCATGAGCTTAAGCGAATAGTCTTTCTGTCTCTCTCTCTCTCTGTGTGTGTGTCTCTCTGGATAGCAAGATAATGAATAAAGAGCGGACCTCATTGTTTTTATATGTCATTTATTTTGTTCTAAATCCATTTTATTAATTAGCTGGCTAATTTTCGATGCTCTCTCTTCAACACACTTTGTTTATCCTTCATCAATTTCGTTAATGCTGCTACAGAGAAAAAGCGTACTCTTTAACAAATGTACAACGAGGACGGCGTTTCGAAATAAAAAAAATCTCTCTTCAAAAAAAATCAAGTTTTTGCTGCAAAATATGACCGGAACATAGATGTTAGATATGGATATAAAGAAAATAAAAAAAAGTATGTGCGCAATAGAAAACTTTGTGAGTGGTCGAGTTATAAATGAAGCCAGTAATTACTATGAAGATGAACCGGCCTGGGCAAGTGGTGTCAAAATCTATTTATATAAAGGTTTCCTATTCAAAACTTTTGTTCACTGGTCCCAGTCTGAAACATGCAATTATGGAATTCGCTACAACACACCGAACATTTGTTGCTACAACAGAGAGTACCACCCCATCAAACGTCACAACTTTCGAACATTGGTCGAACCGAAACTAACAGACGGAAACCAACAACAACAACAAAAAAAATCCCAAAGTTTGCCAGCATTTGTCAGAAAAGACATAGCTTTTGCTCCTCTCTTTCCGTTTTTTTCCTAATATGCTTATAAGCCAAATTGTGTTTTCACTTTGTTCTCGCACACACACACACATACGAGAGAGAATCCTTTTTTATTCTGATTTTGATCGCCCAAACAGAGAACAAAAAATTTATATATGAAAATATGGAAATGTAAAGTGATGCTATTTATTCGCCCAGAACGAAACATCGTTTCGTTGATAGTTTTAAAAAAAGAATATGCTTCTCTGTCTCTATCTCACTCTGTGGGTGTGTATTTTTTCCTCCGATATTCTTCGGCTTGTGTGTTTGTGTGCTTCATATATATCCTGCTTAATGTAAATTGAAATTGAACCTAAAATGAAATGTGCGGAAAATGGGATAGAAATGTGTATGTTTATGATTAATAGTAGACACTACCGATTCAATATATATCGTTAGATGGGTTCCACGTTAGTGCACGCGCTCATAGAAAAAAAGAGTAATACTTTAATCCGTGTATCTCATGTGCTGTGCTGTGCTACACTTGATATATACATCGCATCGTAACAACGATGAAACGGGTCAAAAGAAAATTATTATTTTGAATAATTTATTATTTCCATTTTTTTCCTAACTCTTTCTCGCTCTTTCACTTTTTTATGTGCTCACATCGGTCACCTTCCGATATATATTGCATCGTTTGCGTAAGAGTGGAAGGAAAAGAGTGTGAAAGAGACAGCGGGTGTGAAAAGCACATTTTCATATGGTTTCGATATAAGCGATGTGCGTCTGTCGTTTACGACGACTTTTCTACTGCGTTCCATGTTGATCGTCCCACATTCGCCTTATACATTCGCAATTGTTTCGGTCGACGTGTCGAAAAGAATAACCAGTTAGCACCCATTCTACGCTCACATACTGTTGATAGTTTATGTATGCGTCGATCTTATTGCGTTCGGCTCTCTTTCTCACTCTCGCTCTCTGTGTTTCAGCTTGCTCGAGCGGAACACAAATGCGAAAGAGTAGTATGATACTATTAGTATCTGGGCTATATGCGACGGCTATGATCCCATCGAAGCAATAAATTGAAGCATGCATTCATAATTTCAAACTTAATGGATTTCTGTCTGCGGACATAAAATTGGTTTTGTTGAATGTGTGCTCCACTTTCGTGCGCACACACACACTCTCTCTCTCTCTCTCTCTCTCTCTCTCTCTCTCTCTCTCTTTATCCTGTTTACTCACAGCGAGTCTCGCTCCATTCATACGCAAAATATTATTGCCTGGTTATGGTAATGGTTCGCTAGCACTTTTTTCCGGCCATGTACCGTGCTACCCACTGAACTGAGCGCATATTGCGTTTTTATTGCATTATACGTTCAAAGCGAGAGCTACAGAAATAACATTATAAACTTATAAACTTAGGTACTGTAAGCAATGACGAGTACTGACGACAACGACAAAGAACGTGAACGGGTGCATATTTTGTCCGCTGCCATCAACCGGATGAGCAAGATTTTCCGTAAAATGGGCAAAGAGTTTTCAAATGCGTACATTTGAAATGTCAAACCATGACACTTTGGTGATGAAATGCCCGCATTTATACACTCACAAACACGCTTTTACCATTTATGCCGACAATGAAATCGTGTAACAGCGTTATCTATTTGTCTCCACGGGAAAAAAAATACGGCATATACATTTCGAAAAACTACCATAGCAGATGACATTTGGTCCGTTAGATTACGGTAATTTATTTCCGACTGTGATTACCATAATTTTCATTGAATGAGTTATTAAAGCGCGATGCTTTCGGGTGACCTTTTTTTTCCTTCGTTCGCCGATGACTCCATGATTTAATGGTACTTTAATGTTGAGCAAACAATTTTAATTCGAACTCATCACAATGTTCGTTTGTCAAGTTCAAACCGAAGTTATCATTTCGCTTTTTCCCACAAACACAGCAGACACATAACAACGTCTCAAAAAGTTTGACGGCATCATAAAAACACAGTGCGCAGTGCGCACACAAAAATAAATATTTCTCACGAAAATGCTGAAGTGAAAAGTGAAGTTCTCACTGAAGCGAAGGTAAAATTTTATTCCATGTCTCGTCAAATTCATTCGTATGCTCTCAAGTTAATGGAGGGCGATGGTGATGGTGGAAATCCGGCTAATTGATTGTAACGACGATTCACTCCATTCAAAATGAAGAAATAAAAGCGAATTTCAGAGTTATTCTTGTTTGAAATTACGATAATATCGCGTCTAAATAAACACATTCAAATCCCAATGCGATGTTGTGCCATTTCATTCCCATTCATCCGTGAACTAAAGTGTTAAGCAGCGCTTTGGTGTTATTATTATACGTTGAGTGGTGTGGAAAAACTTTGCCTCCCTACCGTTGGGGTAGAGAAGATTATATGCTCTGTACACATTCATTGCTATGTATGTGGGTGGATAATGCTCTCAACTTGCATTCGTTTTACCATTTAATTGACAGTTTATTAATTTTCATGGCATTTGTTCTACACATTTTGTATATCTGTTAATATTTGCTTACAGAAATGCAACATCAACCCTTGTGCTAACGGTGGCAGCTGCTGGACCAGCGAAGAATCATTCTATTGTGCATGTCGTGCAGGTATGTTCACATTTTTACGCTGTTGCACTCTATTACAACAACGACTCAAAACATTTTTATCAATTATCTTCAACATTTTCATGTCATCGTCTTTTTTTCTTTCATCATTTCTTTTAGGTTTCACGGGAAAAATGTGCGAAGGTAAGAAAAATTCTCTCTCTCTCATTCCGTTTATTTTTCACTTTTGCTCCAACTAAATTTGGAATTGAATTTGTTCATCAGAACGTGAATACGTTTGGAAACGAACTGGAACTTTCTTTGCCATTTTATTGTAGTTTACTTCTTCTTTTTCTTGTAATATGATGTGAAATCAAATATAATTTTCTAGAGTTTCCTCTTTGAGTTATCGTGAAAATAGACGGAAAAAAATTAAAGCAAACGAATTCTTTTGTGTTTCTGTGTGTCTCGGTGTATATGTGAAATTCACATTGTGCATGTGTGTGTCTCCGTTTCAGATGAATTTATTCTAGATGGTGTGGTGAATACCAACGATGTACTATCTGATGCGGATTCAGCAACGACCCACGCACGACCTTTTGCCGACTCAAGCTTCAGTGCAGTTATCTCGAAGGGAAACACGGTTGGATTGCACAATGCATACATTGCAGTTGGAACTTTTGCTACAGCCATTTTCATTGTTGCCATCGTGGTGAGTATGATTCAGTTTCTATCATCAGGTTCGCATTTGAATCAGTTTTGATGTGACAGGTCTTTGGTTTTGGGTTTAGTTTTTCCTTTTTCATCTTTTATTCGATGGCAATAAGTTTTTACTCTTGGCCAATGCCAACATGTCAATTAACAAATTCGATGGTGTTCATTGAAAAGTCGCACATTCACAATGATAAACATCATCACACATTAAACATCCACATAACCACGTTCCATCTGGTGCTGGTGCTGGTGGTACGACACATTGTGTTCAAAAGTATGGCACAAAAAACTTTCTTATCTCTTTGGTACATAAAAGCAGAATGCATTTGGTACACGTAAACAACTGCCATGGCCTACATGGTATATACATATATTTATAAATAAAGCGCTTATAACTCTTCGTATTAAGTGGATTATATCACGTCACTTGTGCTGCGTTTTAATGCATTTTGCGATTCTGTCGAGGAGAATGATCCCAGATAAAGCAGTTCGAGGCGGATAAACTGAAATAGAAACGCAATAATCCGAATGAAAATGCTCAGAGAAATGAAAATGTTTGTAGTTCTTTTCAACTATATGGTTTTCAGCTCAGTCATGCTTGCTCGCTCGCTCGCTGACTCGCAACACACATACACTTGCACACTCGAAATAGTTGAAATATTTGCGAATCCCAGCGTTATATTTTTATTTACTTAAGTGAATTGGGGATTCAGATGTGGTTTGAAGTGTATGAAACGAACGTGAGTGAAATGAATGCATTGGCAATGGCCAGAGGAACAATGAAACTCACGAGCCACCGGATGGACGAACGAAAAAGTAAAAGACGAAGATCAACAATTGAGCCAAGACTTTGCAATATAAATACATTATATAAATGTATGTATTTCGAAAGATTTTCCTATATTGGCATGATTCGAGCCGAACACGCGTGCATTCCATTTGTTCATTTTATTTATGCCCAGTTGTCTTCCGTTCGACTGAATGCCGTTCGACCACCGATAAGCGACAGAGAGAGATATGAATCGACAAATGTGGCATGAATCATTTCATTCAACCTAGTCCAGCTCAACTAAAAAAAAAAACACCCAGATCGAGTGTACTCACTCTCCGCTCACACTTTGCAAAATGCAATTTATTCACCATGATTCATAGCCGTAATCGATGGCTCCGAAATGCAACCATATTTCTGTCGTCTAGAGAAAATATTGCGACAATTTCAAACTTAATAAATTCAATCAGGCGGTTTGCTGTTATCGCTCCGATTATCTCGAACATCTATATAGCTATAGAGCTACAACGGCTTCGGCAATGCAGCTTTATCGATCTCTCTCTCTCTCTCTCTCTCTCTCTCTCTCTCTCTCTCTCTCTCTCATTCTCTGTGTGTATTGTGAATCCATTGAATGGGTAAAGTGCGCATTTGTTTTAATTCAAATTAATGACGGCAACGATGGATTGAATTGGATTGGATTCGAGAGTGAGACGCAAATTCAAAATCAATTGAACTAAGCCCGATAAGCTGATTCATTTTCAATAATTCTCTCATCGTCGGTTAAATGGGCTTCAATTGTGTGCCATTTGTTTTCGTTGCATTCTACTGGTGTTCACATCGTTTTTGTCGGTGATGGTGGTCTCCTCTGTTTAATTTGACACATAGTAATTAATCACCATTTTCCGAATTCGTGCAATATCATGCGTCTCAACGTTTCGGGATAAAAATCGCTCACTCTCTTTGTCTTAAACTCAAATCCAAATAAATTGAGTGGATTATGTTGGTTTTGCTGATCGCTTCAATTTGGAGCGGAAATGACGGTAATCCAAACAAGAGGAAAACACAGACAGAGCGGAGGGAGGAACACTTTCAGGAAGAAGGAGGAAAAAATGACCAAATAAAAAGACTATTACGTTAGCAAATAATATTAATGAAGAATTTTTATGAGTAGAGTGATTTTCCGCTGCCCAATCGAGAAAGTGAAATATTGCAATCAAAGAAAATAAAATAATCATTTCCTTTATGGTCTTATAATTTTCGTTTTTATTCTCTTTTTTATTCTTCTTCTTCTTCTTTCTTTTTTGCGCACTTATTTGCTTTTTTTCGGCGTCATAGGTAATCGTGTGCCATTGCAAATTCCACAAATCGTACCGACGATTCACAACGCGACAGCATCAATTGATTCCGATTTTCGGATTTGGTCGTCGGGCAAAGCAGCAGCTGAATAATCCACGTCATTGGCTCAGTGGAAAGGGGCATTTATCATCATCGAATAAAATAGCCAGCACAACAGCTTTAAACCAACCAAATGGTTCGAATGGCAACAACGCTGGTGGTGGTACAAATAGTGCGCTCAATTATCATCCGCCACCATTGAGTCAGCAAGTACCGCGTTTTCAGCGACATTTAGCCATGAACCTCGAAAATGACATGTATTACACAGTTGACTTCAGTGATTCACAGCATTCGCCGCTAATTCACTAGAAAAACCAAACCACGCGGTAAATTTATTTAGTTTTTTGTTGTTGTTCATTTTAAATGCAGGAAACAACCGAATGCGCGACCGCAAATTAAAATATTTTGATTATATTTACACAAAAATGATCGTTTATTTAGTGGTTTAAATATGAAATATTTAATGCTCTCTCTCTCTCCCTTCTCATTTGCAAAATAAAATTATTTTTTAATTCACTCTCGATGAACCCTGACCCGGACGTGAAAAAAAATGAAACAAAAGCCAAAAATACAATCACAAAACATAATATACATACAAACATTTCTATAAATCACAAACCACATTAAGAACTAATTAATTTAGGTAATACTAATTAACCTAAAAATGGTTCTTTTTTTCACTCACACAACAACACACCCATACACACACCAAATAACATTACACACATTACATGTTTAATATTCGTGAAATCTATTCGAATTTACATGAATTTATTCATTATTATTATGAGGATATAGATAAAAAAAATGAACGCCAAATTCGGTTTTTCTCTATACAGTTCTGAATCCAATCACATAAAAATGGCCTGAGCTTTTTATTCCAATATATCGGAATTGGACCGGAACTTCCGGTCAATAGTTTTGATTTTTCGACCGCATTCAAAAATATTGAAATGAAATTCTCGCCAATTTTTGTGTGAATAATCACCGCCTATACTAAACTAAACATAAAAATGAATAGAAATCCCTTTCGTTGTTTTCCGCTTCTGTTCAATTCGGATAAATGTAGTCTAAATGAGGAAAAAAAGAACACAGTTTTTATTAAAAAAAAGTATTTTATATGAGAATTGAATGGATTTAAGAATATGTAATTTAATATTTATTTACGAAAAAAAACATACAATTCGAGTAAGTCAAACAATGAAATAAATAAACAGCAAAATAATATGATATGAGAGTGTAATAGATGCGAAGTCAAATTTCCAGCATGAAAAAAAAATTGAAACAAATAAGTGGAATAAAGAGTATTTGCTTTTTGTGATTTAATTCCATCTGTTCAAATAGTAGCGTAAGAGCATAGTCTTAAGATGTGCAACAGAAAACACACACACACAGACAGACAGACAGACAGACAGACAGACAAAATGTTAGTGTAATTCAATCAAAAAACCAAACAACCTAATTTATCGAAAAAAAATAATTTTCATATTAGGAAAGCTAATCACCATCAACGTTTTCATGTTTATAGCTCATAGAAATCGGATTCCTTGTTTTGTGTTTTCTTTTTTCGGGGGTGCTTCAACATATTTGTTGAAAAAGAGTATAGTCTTGAAATCAAACGGCAACATTGCGCGCATGTGAGATCAATTCGCATGGGATATTTCCTCTTTTTTCTTGCAATCGTTACGTGAGAGATGCTTACATTGCGTCAGAGATGCTCGGCAAGCTTTTGATAAAGTTTTTTTTGGTGTCAATCTCACCATTTCTTCAGCCCGGGAGCAATTTTGCCAACGGCCAAAATACTCATCACCTTACCAATTAGAGAGCAGGTTTCTGTTTTTGGAAAGTACAGATCTGTATTTCAAAATTAAAGATTCTCAAATGTTTTACCCTTAAATTGAAGCTCTTGATGACTTGATTACAATGGTAAATACCGGCTTTGGTTATTTTCATCTTTTGCCCTCTCGGCATTTTATCAAATTGTTGTATGTTGTATTCAACCGAATTGAAAGACTAGAATTATTTGAAAATTGACCTATTCACAGGTATTTCATCCACATATACACAGACAATGGGCACATACACGTCAATTTAAATGACGTAGAAGTATAATTAGAACGGTGTGTTCACTGTTCAGTCAAACTATTCGAGTATAGACACAAACACAAAAACACAGAATACCATTTCATTTGTAACCGAAACTGAGAGCATCAATGGCAGATAATATCTGCTGACATCTATGGTAGAAATTTTCGTAGAAAATCGCTTGGTATGATGATAATAACCGATGTGCCGTGTGTGTAAGTTGTTATGCAAAACATTCATCAATTTACATTGTACGAACATTATTATGCAATTAGACATTTGATTTAATGCACATTGTTGGTTATATTGTGACTTTTCACGTTACGAAATGCAGCTGTTCAGTTCAGTGTCTGTCTATCTCATTCTCTCTCTCTTTCTCTGTCTGGCGCTAAAACTGGTTGCACCAATTACAAATGTAATAACTTTGAGTGTGTAGCTTTTTGTTCGGCCAGTCGAGAATGACAAGTTGGATTGCGGTTTGTGTTATGAATGAACAAAACCGATGCAACGGCAGCAGCAAAACGAATGGATTTGAATGTTAATATCGACATCAATTTTGTTGTATTCCAAAACGTTTAGTTTCGAACGGTAACACCGAAAAAGCTCTCTGTCGATTTCTCATTTGCACACGATGTGATTTTACTCGAGCATACCGACGAATCATAATTTAAATGCAATTGCCCTGAATTTTCCGACTGGCAATGGTAAAACGATATGAACATGTACGCGCACGGCTAAATTTTAACCAGTTTAAATACCCGCCAGCCAACCCAGTACACATCAACAGTTTTCCCACAATTATTTTTGTGATTATAGTTCTGTTTATTGTTATTGTTGTTGTAAGTCAATACACACTAAAAACAAACGTAGTCTAATTGTAATTTAAATGCAAAAAAAAATATAAAATATCAATGCAAATTAATGCACACCGATGCTTGAAAATGGGCAACAAAGCAACACACAAATGCGCGCGCTAACCAACAAAAATAAGGCAGAATAAAATTTTCAAGCAGTCGATGTGCACAGCTGCTCGCTCTTATCAAACAAGCTCCGCCACTCTTTCTAAATGGGATACACGTAATTTTTTGTTTGAATAAAATTGTGCAAACACATGTTGTCTCTTTTGTGCAATGTTATTCTATTTGAGGAGGAAAAAAAAAAAGAAAAACGATAGAGAAAGAAAAAAAAACTAACATTCATTCATTCGAAAACGTATTTTGTGCTTAAAATTATTGTTAGGATTTTAGACATGTGAGTCTACAGTCTACACACACAGAATGGAATTTGTAATAAACTGGCCTTTTCGGTGTACTGAACATACATGCAGGCCAATTTCTCGTTGAATCTAGATGCATTAATTTGTGTTTCTGTTTCTAACTTTGAAAATGATTTGGATCCCAAGTTCAACGACAGAATCCATTAGCAGTGGTGCAGTAACGCACACACACAATGGGTTGTGTGTTTTGTTTTAATTTCGTTGTGGATGAAATAGAAAACAAAACAATGGAAATAATATTACGTAAGTCAAAAACATTGGAAAACCCACATGACATAAATGGATAACAAGAAAAATAATAATAATTTAATCACTAGACATGAATGAAATAATAATGAAAAAGACAAGGTGCAAAGATAATTTTGAATAAATCGATACAAATTTATCTTATTGAATAAAAAGATGAACATTTAACATTTCATGGAGTTTTATTTCTACAATTTTTTTTACCTTTTTTTTGAAAACACCTTCTTTCAGGGAAGAAAAATCTTCCTTATATAGCAAAAATGGAACTAGGAGCAGGAGTATGGACCAATGCAACAGTGTGAAAATTCAAAATCGGACCAGCGTTGTAAAAAACATAAAGCGAATAGGGTAATACTTATCGAATACTGTTGAGTATTCAGTATCGATGCATCGAATATCCAGTGTTGATGCATCGAATGGTGTTCTAGCAAAAATTCTTGGCTGTGACGTCTATGTTTCAGCACAAGGGATATATATTGAAACCAATTTCCATTCCGATCGCTAGAGTTTGTTTTTCTTTTATTCAACAACTTATTATAACCAGCTTACATACAACTTAAAACTTTTCTCGCTCTCTTTTCTCCGCTAAAAATAAATCAATACTTGTTGTTGCCGCTGATGCTTATTTTTGTTACCCTTGTTTCTAAAGTAAGTTTATAGAAAATAAAGCAAATTATTTAATAATTACTTGACTTCAATACTTTTGTGAAATTCACTTAAATACTCCAAGCGAATAGTAAATATCTGGACTTATAAAAGGAAAAAAAAACGATTTTTGAATCATTTAGTCGTAAAACCACCCAAAGGAACAATTTGTCAAAAGGAAAAAAAGCATTACATAGACTTACGAATTAAAAATAACATTATTTTTTTTTAAATTTGAACGATAGAAAACATAGTACATATGCAAAAAGCAAATTGAATGTTTTTTTGTTTCGGCGTTGCATGTTTTCGGTTCAGGTGTTTTCGCTAAAGTGATTTGTTTGCGGTTCAACTAATGAGTGACTTCGCTCGTACGTGATATTTCTGCGATTTTCATTTGGCACTGGTTTCGCTTTGTTTATGTGATTTGTTTGTTGGTTATTCTCTGGCTCTTCGGGTATTGAATCGCGTCGCTCGTCATCCTGTTGGCGTAAGGAAAAAAGTTGTTTTGATTAAAATTGTTGTAGCATGGGAAAAAGTAGTTGAGACGCTGTTTGAAAATAGCATTCTTGTGAAGTTTTTATTGATTTTTCCTCGCTCCCGGGACGAGGAGCAACATTATTAACAGATTAAGCCAAACGATTCATGATTCCCGTATAAAAGCCAATAGACTTTCATGATTCGGATTATTATTCTCACATTTTGCATCCTCTGAGATTGTGAGGCACACTGGTGTGCCTTGCATTCGAACCAACTGGGAATGTGTGTGTTTGTGTATGTTCGTAATACAAACATGTGAATCGAAGTGGTGACGACCTAAAACCGACTCAAATGTATGCATCGTTTGCAATGTACTTTTGCATCCACACAGAACTGCTCGGCATTTCCCATTGAAACGATTAACATAGAGCAGCGTGCACATCAATTTCGATCCAATTCACATTTGTGCATCTTGCTATAATATTGATATGCATGTAATTTTAGTGATGAGATTTTGCCTCAATGAACACTATCAATTTTGTCGGGGCGAAAAAAAAAACATCAACTTCACAACGATGGTTTGAGTTTTTGTATTAGATGAGATGAACATAAAAGATGTAATGCACACAATGAAGTAAGTATTATTAGTTTTATTCGATGGGAACGTATTCCCGGTGTAAAAACTAAGTGCTTAGTTAGCACTGCTAACTTAAAAATAGCCCATAAGAGCTGAGTGCTAGCTCGGTGTATTAGCTAAAAAAAAAGTTAGTTTTTAATTCATTTTGGTATTACATACATTGGCTCAGTTGAAGTCTGTGAGCAGCGCCTTGTTTCACTCACTGCGAGTGTCAATCTAACGAACGAACGAACGAACGAACGAATGAACGAATCGAAAATATTCGTTCGCACCAAATTTGAAATCAATAGGAAAGGAGAAAGAAGAAATGGGAAAGGAGAAAAAGTATAATGCATAACCATTGAACGGGTTCATGCGAAGAGGTATGATTTGATACTTGTGTGAAAATGAATGAATATGAATGTTATTAGTAATACGGTTTTTCTTATTTCCGTATAGTGTTAGTTACCGCATCAAAACTCATTGTTGTTGTAATCGGTTCGTCCGCTGGAATCATCTGCAGCTGAGCTCGGCTACGGTACTTGAAACGATCGTATCGCACGAAATTCGATTCAACACCCTGTTTCATTGTTAGTTACACGTTATTCGAGAAAAACACACACAAAAATTAATGTTTTAGCGAACAAAACAAAATAGATAGACACAAACGACAACTAATTGCTATTCTTACAAAAATACGCCAAAAAAGAAGAGAAATTATTTTTAGACACTGGCAATATTTTTCACGGAACAAACACCCACTTTAGATATGTCATCTGATGATAATCTGACTATATCTAAGATGGCTGTAAATTTATTAAGCACAACACGTTCCGATGAAAAATATTACTCTAAACGTACCTAAACTGATAAGACCCACAATCAAATGACATTGAGAATTTTGAACTAGCGGATATTTTGCGTTTTGTTTTGCTTTGTATCATCAACGTTTATTACCTCTAAGACGGGATCAGTTGGGATTAATAACGACTTCGGACTGCTGAGATTCAACTTTGGAGCACTGTCAGCACGGTAACGGTTCAGAGATTGATTTGATGTTCGATCCGTTCGACTGGATACGGATGTGTGTGACGTTTTGTGGTTGATTTCCAACGCGGATTTTAATAAATCCACCTTTGATGCACTGCCACCCGTTCGATTGCGACCGTATTCAATGTTATAGCTGCTTCTGCGTTGTGCCAAATGCTCATGAATATCCGCCTACGGAATAGTCAATGAGTTTAATTGTTACGTTTTAAGGTAGTCATATTATTTGTCGAAGGGTACTACAGAGTAATTCAAGCGAGTGTCAACAACATGGTTCGTAAGAAACGACGTAAATATAACGGATTGCCAAAAATAGAATGAGGACAAGATTGTAATCGCCAAAATTGAGTGCACACAGGGCAAAATGGTTGAGATTTTTGGTATAATTGTTTTTTTTGGTGAAAATAATCCAAAATTAAAATACCTAAAACCAAAATTATTTTCCTCCATACAAATTTTCTTTAGAAAAATCAATTTTGTCTTAGATTTTGGATTATTTGCACGAAAAAAAAATCAATGGTACCAAAAATCTCAACCATTATTTCCTGTATGTGCTATTTCAATGAATAGTTGCCATGAAATCTGATTCTCTTCTGAGAAAAGTCTTCTCCAAATAGAAAATTAAATAAGACAGGCCCCACGTGCTCTCGTTCAGAATTCAATTTCGTCATTATCCAATTCGGTATAAGCCACTTGGATGTTAATTGCTTCAAGAACTTACTTAAACGGTATATGGCTGTGCAAACAAAAATAAGCATCTACATCAATTTTTGTAGTCATTCATGATAAAAATCACGATTACTATTTGTACTGGAATTTCGCTGTATATAAAAATACAAACCCCAGATATATGGCATTCGGATGACATTATTTTGCGACAAACTCGTTGACGTGTTCGAACTGTACTACACATTGTTTACTAGGCAATTGCGCGATAAGTGTCGGCCCGATTATCAAGTCTCGATTCTATTTTTGTGTATTTGCTTTGTTTTTCAAGTGATAATCGGCGTCAAAGGGAGAATTTAATTTGATTTTCCGTGTACCGACCAGCCTCGTGATTTGATTTTATTGTTGTGTCTTTTATCGCAAGCGAAAAAAAAGATGTACTAACGGATTTAGTGCCATTCAGTTGGCGTCAATAAATTTACCGTTTGAATAGATGAGATTTGTACTTAATGACGGAAAAAAAAACGTCTCAAGTGCTACCATTTCAAAAAAAATGCAAGCTAATGAATGGAAGTGAAATAGTTTCGTGAAGTTTTTCCTTTTGAATCCAAGTACACTGTAGTTTTTGCGCATTCAACCAGTACAATGTTATCAGTTCTCAGAAGATTAAACTATTTTCTCCATTTCTTTCTTTTTTTTTAAATCAAAACTTACCTTTGATCCTCGCGGCAACGATGCCAAGCTTCCAATTTGATTGTATTTCACCCATAAACTGAGTCTCTCTTGTGACATTGAAGTTCCTTGGTCGCGTGTTTTTGGTTCCGTTAACTTGTCTACTTCGCCATTTTCATTCGTCTCTTGATCTTCTTTATCGTCAATCGAATCGAATCGTTTCAAGTAGACCAAATGTAATCCGTAGTATAGAAAACCACCGAATACCGCCATAAGGCCCATGTATCGGAAGGCCTCACGTGTGCCAACGTTTCCAATGAGAAAACCGCCGAAGAATGATCCACTGCCACGACCCAAACTGAAATGCGCCATTCCCAATACGCCAATCAATGTGGCCAAAAGACCTTTCGGCGCTAGAACTGCACAATAAGTAGCTGCTGCAACCCACATCAAGTGACAAGAAAGCGATTCCATCGCTTCGAATGGGAAACACCACCAAGCATCTCTGTGAGTAACAATTTTATAATCGTTTGAAAAGATTCCTCAAAACAAAGGAATGAATAACTCAACATTGTAAAATGAATCATACTCACTCGATGAACGAATAGCCGACAAGACGAACAGCGTGTGAAAAGAATGCGATAATGATTAAATTAACATGACCGAAAACGCGCGTAATTTTTTCGGCACTGTACAAAAATGGAATACTGCTAACGGTTCCAACCGTAATGGTAATTCCAAGTAAATAATTTGGTGCTCCCAATTCTTTGAGATATAAGAATAAAAAGCTTTCGATAAAGCCCCAGAAGTTTCCGAGGAAGAATAAAAAGCAAATGAAAGCCATGATGTGGGGCAATTTCAACAAGTTAAACAAGTCTCGGAACACGTTGTCAGCGGGCAATTTATCACCGATTGGCATAAGAGTGACGGTAATTGTGGAAATTATCAATAGAATATCATAAGTGTAGAATGCTGCCGAGTAATCGGTATACCCTAAACCGCGTGATGTCTGATCGATAAGCAATCCGGTGATCGGTGAAAATATTGCCATTCCGAAGCTTGAGAATAAACGCTCGCGACCAAAATCACCACCATACTTTTCAATCATTGTCAGTGCAATTGGATCCATAATGGTCACACCTGCGGATTCAGTTGGATATTTTAACGCAACGAAATTGGTAGAAATTTAAAAAAAAATGTTCAGAAAATGTTCCTCCATTTCAATTCAATGAATACTCTTACCGGCTGATAACATAGTCGTGGCCAAGAATCGCAAAAAGAAGTAAATCCAAAACACACTGTCGTCACTTTCAATGTAATCGGGCGGACAGATTTCTGGACCTCCGTGTCGAAACTATAAAATTAAACAGCATTTATTATTACCTCTGCTGTTGTCTGTTATCAATGTTCTGATCTGCTTACTTCACACTCTTGTACCATACAATCTGCGGCCAATTCGTTCAATCGGAAATTACTTTGTCCAGACATGTTTGTTAATAGCACCAAACCACCACATCGCAAATCAACATCTTCGAGTTCAGTCACATTCACGCCTGAGTCCCACAGCAGTTTTTCACCAAATCTTTGCTTGAAGTCAGTGACCGTATCATTGTCATCTTGTTCAATTTCCATGCCCAGCTGTTCGATTGGGTCGCCGAGATAAGGATGCATATCAAGTAGGAAATGCGCAGCATCATCAGCATCGGCTAACACCCAACCACCTTCTTCTTCACTTGTCTCATTTTGACTCATTGTCGCTTCGGTTGTTTTCTTCGTCGTTGCTAAAATGATAAAAATTAAATGTCAAATTTTAAAGGAATTTTATTGGCAATTTGCGAATCGCTGCCAGATGCATCTATTTGGTTTTCAAACGCAATTATAATTATAGACATTTAAAACGTCACAATTTATGATCATAAGATGACGTTAGTTGAATCGTCTTAAGCTACTCACTGGGCAATTCTGTCGTCGGCGATGTTGTAAGTGGCGTACTGGAGTGATGCTTTGCATCTTTGGGTTTTCTTTTGCTCAAATGGAAGTTAAGATCGTCAATATCGCCATTATCTTCGGTAACGGGTGGTCGCATTGGAGCTTTTGTCGGTGGGGCGATAATTTCAATTTTTGGATTTTGTTCGAGCAACAAGCAATGATCTAAGCATTGATCAACCACAATGTCAAGTTCTTCATTGTCTGGACATTCTCTACTTGGACACGGTGACCACCAAACCTACAAATAAACACTTTTAGTGATTGCTTAAAGAGGAAAACGGATCAAATTATTCAGGTGGTACCTCAACGCTGCCAGTGTTTGGATGTTTCATAACATAGGCCTTTGGTATAACTCCCGGTATTTCTTGCTGTGGAATCATCATCAACGAATGATGAAAAACTGCATTCAGTAATAAGCTCATAATAACTACAGGTTTGTATTTGCCAAATTTATCGACCAAAAAACCTGCCAAATTATATTGTTCAAGTCATCGATTTGATGAAAAAATGAGATTAAAAAGAAAATTAGAACATAATTCTCGATTAAAAGGTGAGGAAATGAAACGGAATTAATTTAAATGACAAATTAAACGAGACAAATGTGATCAGATACAATGAAGTGGACACAACAAAATGATGCGCAAATTCGTGTCCTGAATTCGATAAAGTGAAGCATTTTTTTGTCGTAATTTCCCATATCGATATAATCATCGCAAGATATGCGGCACGTATTACGCGCTCAGTGAGCAAATTCAAGTAAAGTGGCTGTGTTGTTCAACTGCGACAAAGCGGAATGAACTTGAAATAACCATTTTGAACTTATCAGCTTCATATAATGCCTCAAAGTGTGGCAAATAAAAATGGCAAGAAAACAATGCCAATCTTCATTTCGAACAGTAGGTATAATTCTTTTCTGTTGTCACTGCTGTTGGTTTTTTTAATAAGCTTCGCTGTAATTAATTATATAGACCGTAAACAATCTACACATAGCCGGAATGTCGTTGACATTCATTAGATTGCTGTTTTTCTTTCTTGCTCTGTGGAAAGTAAACTTGCATTCGTTGTTAGCGTCATTTTATTTACTGTAATTAATAATGAGCGCAAAGCGACAACATAATGTAGAACCATTTAAAATGGAGGAATTTCCGTGGGAGTTTATTTATCTTGTTGGGTTTTTTGTTGTTTTGCAACAATTTTTCGAAAAGAATAATGAATTTATGTACATATTTTGCATCTTTTGTTTTATTTGCAAATCACTTGTATTTGCTGAGTAGATTGTGTGATTTTTTGTGATATGACAATGTGGATTATGTGTTTTGCGTATTTAATTGTTTGCCAAGGCATCTTTTGGTGTGGAATGCCAAGTTTATGACCCATTAGATTTATCTAGTCCGTGCGCAATAAGATCATTTGATTTTAATTAAGATAATCTGATTAGATGACATAACTGAATAAACGAATGTTTGATCAAAAAAATCACATCATGTACATTTGATACGGGTTTAATGGTTCAGAATCTGAACCTCAGATCACATGTGACTTTTATGTCGCGTGACACACTGACTTTAAACACGATTTTACCGCAATCAATTCTGACAAAAACACGAGCGGTTGGGAATCGAAATTTTTCCCCCAACGAATCCTGGTTTTATCACGGTATCTCACTGTTTACCCATTATTTTTCACTTTGAATACGCTTTTTATGCATATTCATGGTATCAAACACGACCATAGAATAGAAACGAGCGGGGAAAAAAGAAACAAAAGAAATGAGTCATGTCAAAAGCCTTACCTGTTAGTGGAGGGCTTAAAAATGTCGTAAACGGCAATGCTAAATAAATTATGGCGATTTCTTCAATGGTTAAACCTATACTTTGCATATGAATTGTCAGATAGGGTAGTAGCGATGATGTGGCTGAAATATGATGATAAAGGGAAAAGAGAAACAAGAAATTGTGAATGAAAAAGAAACGACAAAAACAAAATGTATTTCTAAAAAAAAAGTTCAAGCAGGTTTGACACTTTGTTGGCGTCAGATATGGTGTGATTGAGGAGCTGTGATAACAAAAAAAGGATTGTGTCGAGGAAGAAGAAAAGTTTCGCACGTCGAGTTTTTGCTCCGCTGAATTTATAAAATAGTTAAAGCACACGGAAAAATGGTTACAAATCTTATCGTCGTACATTTCAGCGCAGAGACCATATCGCAAATATAAATATCGTCTTAAGCGAATAATAAACATCTATAAATTTTGGAATTTGCGTTTCATGGAATTTCGAATCTCATCTTTGTCATGGGGTTTATCACGAATGACAAACACGTTTTGATCTCGTGAATCTCATCATAAACTTATTATTTTCTATTTTCTATGTCGCATGACTCCAGCGGTATTTACATTTATCTATCCCATGTTTTATTTATGATAATGACAATCACTTTACTGCGTCACCGATATCCATGTTTTTTTGTGCGGTCTAGCCTAGGGAAAAAGTTGGTTTAATATCATTTTGTACGCAAAAAAGAAAAATTCCAGTTGTGATTGACATCGAAAAAATCTCAATTTCGAATTGTACACTGGTTGTATTCGTGTGGTGCGCACATATTCATTACCAAGTACATGACATGGAGCCGATTCGTTTTGCGGGGCACTAGTGCGTATATTCAAATGGTCAATGTAATGAATGTTGGTCACTTGTTGTCGGTTAAGCTATATACGTATGGCATAAACCGCTTTGCGTTGACAATAATATGACATGGTCGTCGTATACATACGTGTGTGTATCATATCGTATCTCTCTAACTCTGAAATTAGCGTAAATTCATTCAAATCTACACACTTGATTAAGTGAGTCTAAGATTTGTTGTGCTGCTACTTATCTACTGTATCTGAACTATTTTTTTTTCTTTTCTGTTTCTCTTGCCTACTGCTAACTCACAATCATCTACTCTCTCGGTACACAAGGTTAAATCGACGAAAAAAAAACACACACACACATAAAACATTATTTGCTTGGAAATTAAACGACATTCTCTTGTTGGTTACTGTGTATCTACATCCTTTTGGAAATCGCCTATGTTTTGTTGTTGTGGTGTATGCATTGCATGCGCTGAAAGTGCCAAGCACTGTCCCGATCGAAAATAATCACTAATAAAATTGAACGAAACACGTGGTCTTGCAGCGCGCATCATACAATAGAATTTTGGTTTAGAAGGAGGGTCTATTTTTAGAACACGTTGACCGTTTTCAAATAAAAGTAACCGAATGAGCTTATCCAGCATACTGATTTGTACTGATTGGATCATGAAGTGCGTTGTTCGTGGAAATCACTGAACATAATCACTTTGACATCGACCTAAAAAACAAAGCTAAACTATAATTCAGTTTCCTCAATCATCAGCTTCTGTCAAAAGCGTTGTAACACATACTCTCTCGCTCGGTGCATGTGTGTAAGTGCAAAGCATTTTCGGCTGATTTAAGAACAGCACACAAGTATGCATTAAGTGTGGAATGCCCCAAGCTGAAATTGACTGTATCAAGCGTCTGCCACTTGTTCTTCACACTTCGCACTTTGACTGCACTTTGTGTTGCATGCTCTTATGCCGTACATACAATCACAATTACTTCGATGTTTGCGTTCGATGGTTGCGTTCATGTATGCACGGTGTGATTTTGTAAATCGAAACCGTAAAAGTGTGCGCAAGTGCAAGTACAAATCATCAGCAATAAAATCTAATCGTGGTCTCAATTTCATACATCCCATCACTTTGTTTCGTTGAATCGAGCAAACGCAAATTAATCTTCAACTATTCACGTTTTAGTGCATTCGAATGGATCAGTTTCAGGGTAGAGTTCTTCATCGGACGAAGAGGGGGGCCTCTTTCTTCTCTCGATCGCTTCGCTTGTTGTCATTATTCAATTTTTATCTTGTCTAGTTAGACGAAGACTCGGGGCATTATCTCTTGTGCATATTATGAAATTGGAACATCGTTTGATGTGTTTTTCATCTTCTTTTACATAGTTCGTTGGGAGCCGAACCGATTTTGACATGATATTGTATGAGAGAGCTCGTACAATTTTCATTAAACTCTTCTTTTTTTTGTTGATTTTTTTTTCGAAAGCCATTGTTTCATTTTCGATGCACTTTCAACATTCGACGCTAATCTAATCTTTGACGAAATCGGAGAAATTATTCCACTTCGACGGCGGGTAGTGAAAGAGTCACCATAAAATAATGTGCGATTGATGTGCGATTGATGTGCGTGTGTGTCTACCTGAACTGCAATGATAACAGCTCTCTTACTTCTCTCTCTCTCTCCCTCTCTCACTCTCTCTGTCTCACTCTCTCTCTCCATAAGAGGGCCACACTTGAGTATGACCATAAATACTAATGATAATGAACGGAAAAAAATAAATACGATAAAGCGAAATGAAATCATCAGTTGAACCCATTCAATCAATTCCTCCAAAATAATACATACAAAATGCATGGCAACCAATCGGTTTCGGAACTTTTAGCCTAATCTTCACCAAACAAATAGAAACGCGAACGGCAATCACGTACGATAAAGCACCCAATTTCGTTTGAAAGACGAGACATGTGCGATTAGTATGATGGCATTCACATCTGTGTGAACTGCCACTGGAAAAATCCACTGTTTACACGCTTCGGCCACCTCATTTTTGTTCGTATCGCAATCGAGAGTTTGCGTTTTCGTAAATAAAATTCTTCATACAACTATCTGCTTCTATCTTGCAATCATTTTTATTCTCTGGAGCAATCCATGGTGAACGGGAATAAAAGTAGGCTGGAAACCGAATAAAATCGGTGCAGCAAGTGAAGAAAGCCAAGTGTAAATAATTATTACAATAAAAACTGAATTGATACCCTATTGATAAGCAACTAAAATTTATTGCATTCGCTTAAAATAAACCGTTTTTTTTACATTTCTTGCTTTTTTTCGTTCATTTTAAAATCCAACTAAGTGATCACGATGTAAAGTCAAGTACAAGTTCGTCAAAATGGAAGTCAGATTATTTGAACGTTTCTTTTTCGCAATGGAAAATGTAGTAGTAGAAGAAGAACAGAAATCGATTCTTTCAATGCAATTCGCCATTTTGATCGAATCAGGTGCAAAATAGTGTCATCAAGTTGAATATGTAATGTCTGACATTTATTTGCACTCAATCCACATGAGTTAAATGTATCCCTGGGCGCACGTAATGAAATAACGGTTGTTTCAATGGCAACATACACACAATTGAGTTGCTGGTCGTGTCCACTATTTACAAAACAAATTGGTTGAATTCGAAGAAATTGTTGATCGTTTCAATGAAACGAGAATGCAAAAAATAAAAGACACAACGACAAATAAAACGACACATTTCAGACACAGTGTCCTAACATAAAACCGACAAAGATGTCGACATGTTTAATGGATGACAAAAGAACTGACAGAGACTATTTTCAACCAAATGGCCAATAAACGGAATTAAAAAGCAATAAATTATGTCACCGCACAAGCATAATAACAACATCCCATCGCACACAAGTCAATCAACGACGACGAAGAAAAAAAAAGTGACGTGAATTCATGCGATAGGATCATGTACAAAATACCGCACTGGATATAATAACATCCAATTTTATATAAAAGCCAACAAATTATCATAATTTCGGAAGAACATCGACCAAATTATTGTTTTATTTTTGACCATATTGCATATATTTATCATGTGATACACTTGCCCAACTGTCAATTCGAAAAATTTCCCAAATCAAATGCTTAACCGAGTTTGCTTCGATGTCGATCATAATCCAAAATGACATTTAACAACTGGACACACACCATAGCAAAACCATTTATTCAATCAAATGTTTGTTTATTTTGGCTACTCCTATCAAAGCTCTCTTCCCTCAAAACTCTCAGCGAAATTGGATATTGGTTTATCGTCAGGAATTTTACATTTTTTGTTTTAAATAAATTTTTCGAAAAATTAGTATATTTTTCACTAAAATACCACGAATGCGGTATGGCCATAACCCGACGAGAAATTTGCGGTGAAATAGGTGTACGTCGACTATCCGTCGCATATCCGTTTTTGAGTGCGGATACTCGCAATGCGAATAGGTATCCACAATAAAAGTTGCCGCAAAATGTTATCGCTGAATACCCTGCGACTATTCGCGCTGCGATAAATGTGAAGTTGTAACTGAATCGAGTGTGATATTTCGACTTGAAACTTCGTACAACCAACGTGAAGTTGGCTGCGTTCGACGGACTTTTTCGTATTGCGACTATACGTAGAATAGTCGCAATGCGATATTCCGCAAATTTCTCGTCGGGTAAATTATTTCTGATGGAAAATTGAATTAATTCCGATTTTTGACCAGAAAAATAAATTTTTTCCAATGAGCCCACGATTTCAATTTTCCACCTTGAAAAATACGACGATATTTTGACTTGATTTAACCCATTTCCCACCAAGTGTTTGAAAAGTCGATCATTTTGTATGCAAAATCGAACGTTCGATAGAAAAAGCCCTGGAAAAAACTGTTTAGTCCAAACATTATCACATGAAAACATTGTTTTAAGAATATTAAAATTATTTTTGTTTGTGGTTGATGTTGAATGCGTTACCTCCATACATAACAAATAATGTAATTTTCAGCATAATCAAGTTGGCATTGATGCCATGTCGCTGACAAAATTCACCAAATTTTGTGAGTTCAGGTTTTTCGATTTCGTCATCTTCCGTGGAAATTTCCTTTTCCTTAAGTTTGGTTGTTTCTTCCACCTTTTCCTCCCCCATTTTGATTCGATTCTACTCTTATTTTCTCTCCTCAATACACGATCACTAGTTTCTTTTACAAACTTTACTTTTTTCCACCGAGCACAATCGCGGTAGCACTTTTCACTTGGTCTTTATGTTCAGTTTTTATTTTGACCGCCTTTTCTTCTGGCGTTTTTTTTTTTATTTTCTAGTGTTTTTAACCGTCAGAGAGAGAAAAAGGCTCAACAAAACAGAAAAAAACAAAATCAACGCTCGCTGATTTTGATAATGCGATGGTAATGCCTGTTTCCAGTTTGTACACCGTCTTTTTTCATTCAACTATTATTAAAGCAATTTATCAATAAAATTCCATTAAACATTTAAAATAGCATGAGCAAAGGAGTGAATATATAAAAATTTTCAAATAAAAAGAGACTAAACTGAACAAAGTGCTTTTTAATGCAATGACGTCGTAAAATTTCAATTTGTTTCAACGCTTTTATTTAATACGCTTGGCTTTTGCTCACTTTGCTTCTGCAAATCGGATCACGGTTTGTTTTGTTTGTTTTTGTCCAAAGAGTTTTTTTCTTTAATTTTTTCTGCTTTAATTTGGAAGTCAACTGGATATTTAGTTTTGATTCTAAGCGAGTTGATGAGTTTAAGTAACTGGACGGATATTTTGATTCGAAGAAATTCAATTAAAAGCAGCTTTATTTCCCTTCAAAATTCACAATCGCGAGTGTTCAATTTCTTTCCAACTGATGATTTAATTTGAATGTCGGGTGTCTTGTAATTTCCGCAATAGAATGATAGAAAAAATTCCCGAATGTTGGTGAGAGCAAAAGAAGATGTGTATTAGATCTTGTGCTGATGGTGTCTCACAAAATACTGATCGTGATCGTTGCAAGTGGATTTGTAAAAATTGTCTCCCGGCCTATTCGTTCCGCGTATGTCACAACCATTTGCTCGAATCAAATGCGACGAAATGATTGCAAATTCTGTATCACATCGACGGAGCGCACATTATCTAGACGTTCTCGCAAGCAATCCGTGATAACCAAATGATATATGAGATAACAAACTGTGTATCACACACTTTGTATCGGTCTTGATTCGGACGATGCCAAAGACATTTCTGTCTGCAGTGTTGTATTGCAAAAAACACATGCACAAACTACGCATACGGTGTATGCAAATCGGACTCTTTCTTGCTCAACTAGAAGCTACCGCGTCAATCAAACAGCCCACGACTGTTTGACAAGCAATAAAAATTGAATTAGTGAATCTTCAAGCGCGCTGAATGTCTTGGTCTTCATTTGACGCAACCGATTTAGTTCGTTGTGTCTGTACACACTATGCGCGTTTATCTCTTCGGTGTGATATTGATAACTTCGTTCTCTGTGGTAAGCGCTCGGTGCGACAACTAAAAGACCAGCAGATTAATCTGAAGATAGCGCACAGGGTGTTCGATTAAATGCCTTGACTCGCATGATTATCATTTCGGTTGATATGAAAACACAATAAAATACCCAAAGTTCTCAAGGGCAAAGGACAATAAAAGGTTTGAAACGTGCCTGTGATTCATATGTTTTGGCCACTTCAAATGTGTTTTGACGAGGAAACTTGTTTTGAAATCGATTTTGATATTTTTCCCTTTGTAAATACTTGACTTTATTCCAGTCTGTGTGCTTATCGCAGTAAATCATTGGGAAACCACATGAATTTTTAGGACATTGCCCATATGTCATAAAATGAATCAGCGTTTTTTTTTTCGTATTATGAAAATCTCGCCAAAATAAAAAAAAAGAATTTCCTAGAACGGTTTTGCTCACAATTTCTTTAACTAGGTTAAAGCCCGTAGGGCAGATTTAAATTAAATAGGTTACACCCTCTGCACACAGCAATGGATTAAATTTCCATCGTTTGTTTTGAAGAATTATGATTTGGTAAAAAGTCATCGTCATCCATCCCTCGATCCCATAAGAAAAATGTAAATTCATTCGAATCGGATTCGTTCTAGTCACCGTTATCAATTCAAAGACGAGAAAGTTCCACTGTTTCAGATCGAAATAAGTTATCCTTTCCAATGAAGCAAAAAGTTCGACTTGCTTCGATGTCACACGCTCTTTCGCTAGATGGCGCTCTAAATGCATGGAATATTCAAGAAAAAGAAGCTTTAAGTTTGCTCATTCATATTGATTAAACGAAATTTCTTTCTAGAAAATTAAAAAAAATTCCTTTTGAACATGTTGAACAGCATTGTTGATCTCCCATATGGACCAAATAAACATCTGTCGCCTGTCAACAACGAATTAAATTGAAACGCATTTTGTTATGTTGTTTTTTTTTCGCTCGCACTCAATTTTTGGGATAAACGTTTTGTGACGACTGTACGAGAGACAAAGAAATACGGTTGGCCTAAAAAATATGAGTCACGGTCAAGCGAGCGTGAGTTCTGACATCTGTAGTCACGATTTGTGACAGACAGCCCAATGAAATTTCTCTATGTATGTTACTATATATGATTGTTGTTGATTCAGCGCTCACTTCACAGTGCACAGAAAATGGCCGAAAAGCTGCAGAGAAATTTTTTTTGTTGAGAATTGTCTTGTTTCGATCACAGTATTGTTCAATTTATAGGTGGTTCATTTAGATTAATCGCCATAAAAACGTAAACGTAGTCGATTGAAACGCGAAAAACCGAAATTAAACAGTGTTTTCTGGGCTATTTATTGAGTTTTTTCTGCCGTGTTCGAAATTCGATTTGCAAACCTCACCAAGAATTTTTCCTTTCTTTTTGTGGATATTTTCTCTCTTCGAAATCAATTTCATCCGAAGTGATTAAGTGTGTGTTTTTATTTGATTATTTTTTTTCGTGCTTCTGCAACATCTGAATTGACAATTCAAATTGTGCTGAATCGTATAAAAATATGAAGTGCCCCTAACAAAATAAGCAACAACAAAAAGAAATCGTATTGTTTTAAGTTTTAATACTTGATTTTGATGGTCCCAAATGTGCGCATCGTTCTATATACAGTCAAATTAACACAGAACAAATTACAGAAAGCAGAAAAAAAATATATATTTGGAATATGATTGTGGTAAATTGTCATACAGAAAAAACCTGAATGCAAAAAACCATACACAACACCAGTTAATCCAATACGTGCAACAACAACAACAAATACAGTAACGAAGGAAGAAAAGAAACGAAGAAGGTTCATCAGACCAAGAAAAAAAAGAGAAGAGTATTTTGCTGCAATAAAATGAAAAGAGTGTGCAAAAGAAGTGCATTATAACGATTTTGATAAAACTCCGTGTGCTCTCTCTCGCTCACTCTCTCTGTGTTTTTAAGGCTGAAATATATAGATTTTATTTTTCTCTTCGATTCAATTCATTGTGCATAGTGTGTGTATGAATAAAATTACTCAATTTTATTTTTGTCAATTGCAAGCAACCATAAGCCAACCCAAAAGCGTAATAAAGACGGAACAACTTATCAGCAGATTTTGCATTTCGTTTTTTTTTTGTCGGAAAATATAAAAAAACAACAATAACAAATACAATACACGACGATATAGTATATAATAACAATAAGGCCAATCGTTTTAAATTAGTTTTTGGTTTCGAATCATTCGATTGTTCAACTCCGAGATCGTTGATTCACTACCCTGTGCCTCGTGTATGAGTGTGTTTGTGTGTGAGTGAGTGCACAAATTTGTTTGCTTCGTTATATATTTTTCGCGTTTTGGTTTTTGCCAAAGCGAATTGCAAAACAAAAAGGAGAAAAAAAAATTATATACAATAATAAAACTGAAGTTGTGCAATTTGTGCCCCTAGCAGCAGAGTGACACTAAATCACGAACACACCAAAAAACAGACCAAAACTTAAAACGGTACATTTGAAGAGAAAGAAAAAACAAAAAAAAGGGTGAATCGCGAAAAGTGAGTGAGAGAAAAACAGAATTCGATAAAGAGAAAAAAAAAGAAAATCGAATACGAAAAACATTGCACAAAAATCATAAAACACATACAGATAACGAATTACGTCCACAAAATACAAATGCAAATACATTGACGTACAAGTACATACACAACAGAAACGACGACGACGACGACGAAGACAACGGTTCAGTTCAGTGTGCCCAGTGTATTTGATTAGCAATTGTGTCGGTGTGTATAGCGAAAAGTATTTCGAATCGAACATAGTAACGAGTGAGAAACAGCGAAAAACGTCATCTCGTCATCCACACACAGCAACAGCAGTTCACTCACAGGCGATATTGAGTGTGTGTGCGTGCATGTATTATTCGATTTGCTACAGTTTTATTTCGTTATTTTTTCTTTCTGTTTGTCGTGAGTGTGTGTGTGTGTGTGTTTGAAGCGCAATACGGTTCGTCATTTGTAGACAAGCATATTTCAGCTGACATAAAAAAAAAAGACAGAAGCGAAAGAAAAAAAGGCAACAAAAACTAAAAGCGTTGAAGCCAACTATGTCTTCTTCGCAAACCAATGCAACAACAGCAGCAACAGCAGTAAATCATCATCATCGAAATAACAAAGCCAATGCAAAAGTCGTACAGAGAACGACTAGCGAAAGTCTCCGGTTATCAATGAATAGCAATTGTATTGATGGTAATGTGCTGGCAAATGGAAACACAAATTTCAGTAGTGGATTGACTGCAAACAGTGTCGGATCAACAACTATTTCGAATAATTTACAAAATAATACACAGCAAACATTTGTGCCACCTACGGCAACCCTGCTGATGACAAATAATGGAAAGTTTCAAACAAATTCCACCACAACTTCGGCCTTCGTAACTTTGCCCGACATCAATATGGATATGAAACCGAAAACATCATCCTATCAAATCACATCGATTACCGTGGGCACCAGAACCAGTGCTGATGAAGATTCAGCGGACGATTTAGACGAATCTCATACCACAGACGAAAATAGCCGTGTCACCGACATGGAAAACGAAACGCCTAGCTATTCCGAAGACTCGAACATGTATTCGAAGGACGACGTATTTGCGACGGCATATGCGCACGGTATACCCATTATGCAGAACAATATGTCAGCTGATCTAACGAATTGTGTGAATAGCAATCAAGTTGGCAAGAAATTGCCGGACGTTCGTGTTAATTGTGTTACGACAGCGGTTGATAAAAACAAAGGTGTCGAAATTAAAGGCAGTGAACGATTTAAGGTGGTCAAAATCGAAAGTATTGAACCGTTCAAACGTGGACGGTGGACGTGCATGGACTATTTGGATCAATCGGCGAAGCAAGTGCAAATGAATTTCGGCGGTAATGGTAAAACGGTTGCAACAAACGATAGCGGTGTTGTGTTGACAGAGAATTTTAACGATACAACGATGACGACGAAACAAAAGAAACAGGCCAAAACGGTTCAAACGGAAATGTTGCCGAATCAAAACCAAAATGCGGCCGTACAAGCGGCTCATTTGATTTCTGGTCAAAGTGCACCGGCCATGGCCAATGAAAACACATCGCCGGGCCAGACGTTGCAACAACCGTTGCAAAATAGTTTCGCGAATGTGGTGAACAATCAGAATATGCAGTCGGCGGCTGTGTTACAGTCGAACACTGTTCAAGAGGTTCACCAGCAGCAACAGCAACAACAGCAATTGCAGCAGCAGCAACAACAACAGCCACAACAACAACAACAGCAGCAACAGCCACAGCAACATCAAACACAACCCGTGGCCGCGTTTCATCATCCAGTCGGAACACATAATGTGCAACAAGGCCAAAGCCTACCGCCCCAAATTATGTCACATGTTATACCTCAAATGCAACAGAATCATCAAATTCAAGCCACACCGAACGCGGTCCAACAACATCAAATGGCCGTTTCGCATGGACAATTACCAAACTTCCAGCCCCAACAACAACAACAACAACCGCAACAACAACCGCAACAATATTCGAATACGTCAATGGGCGGCAGTCAAAGTGCACACAACACACAAACAATTCCAATGCAACAAATCCACGAAATTCATCAATACCAACAACAATACCAGAACAATCTCCAAAATCAACAAGCTGCCCAGCAATACTACAACCAAATCGCCACAGATAACTCAAACAATGTGTACCAAAAGCCACAAATGCAGCAACAACAACAGCAACCACAATATCAGGCGCAAATGCAGCAATTCTCTGGTCAATACCAACAGGTAACTGAACATTTCAATAATTTCTTTCTTTTCTTGGAACTTTTCCTTATCACCTAAATCATTCAGTATGGGAAATGTTGCGAATCATGACAATTCAATATTCTTTCTCGAGATTAGTGAATTTTTTATGTGTCATTGAATGATCCAATATCGAAATATAATACAGAGCTAAACACATCAGTGTGTAAATTGGTAGATTTCATGGTCTGAATATGATTTTTCTTTCCATTTTTCCCCGCAACACAAAATAGCAAATGCCAACCAATCAGCAGCAATTTCAAGCGCAAACGGCCATGCCAACGCAACAACAAATGCAAATGCAATCGCAGCAACAGCCACAAGTGAGCTATCCACACGGTCAAACGTTGCCAGCAAATGCATTGCAGGGCATTGTGACGACTGGAACTCATATGGCTGGTCTTCCCATAGCATCACAAATACCCCCGACAATGGTGAATGTGTCGCACCAACAAGCCATGAGCATGGGACATTTACCAAACAATATCGAACTGAACATGAACATGCCGTCGGGAATGAATCCAATGGCTGTCAATCATTCAGGATATATTCCGCAGCAGGTAATTTCCGATTTGCGTCTCATTTTCACATTTATTGCGCACTTCTTATTGCCAAATCTGAGTTTTCCAATTGGAAAAAATCGCCTGAATTGGACTCAATGAGATTTTGAACCATTTCTTTGTTTTCTTGTGCCTTTTTCTCTCTCCACACGCAAATGCAGCAAGTTCCACATTCACAACAAGCCCAAATGCATTCACAACCGACATCAGTCGTGAGCAGCTCAATGCATATTCAGCCACAAAATCAAAATTATGCAAACCAAAATCAAACGATAGCCAGTAATGTTGCTGCCGTGCCATATTCGATAGGAATTCAAGCAACACATGATGCGAATGTCATGCAACAGGCGACCAGTCAAATGAACAATGTGAATCAATCGAATGTGAATCTTCAGCCGAATTATGTGAACTCAGCGATACCAACACAACCGACACAGTCCTCGGCAATGATTCAGCAAACGCAACCCGTTCTAGTGCATCCAATTCAAGCAACAGCTCAGCAAACTGTTGTGACTAATCCGAACCGAAATAATGTGATAAGCAGTGAAACAGGTGAGTTATACCGTGATTTGACACTTTGACCTTTTCTATTTCCACTTAACGGTGGCCAGAAATTGAGATTAATAAAAAAAAATTAAATCTCTGTTCAATTCAGTCTAATCAAATTAAATATCTAATGCAATTAAATGCTAAATTTATGTGTGCATTTTGTTGTTGTTACTAGGAAACGCTGCACAAAATATAAGTAACGTGATTACATCGTCTTCTTCGAATATTGCGCCAAACGTAGGCAACACGAACAACGTGAATGCGAGTGTAACAAATGCTAATGTGAACAACACGATCAATGACCCAGACACGGTTTCTGTTGATGGACCAACAAAAATGCCAGTAGTCAACGCAACTGCCACCGATGACGGGCAATCGGTCGACGAGAGTGAAAGGTGAGACTTCTTTTTATTTTTCGTCTTGTTTGCTTCTTTTTCTCCTCTTAAGCACACTTTCTAAACCGTTTATATGTAAGATAAGTGGAAAAAAGACAGAAAAAAAACATGGGTTGATTTCGAATCGAGAAATCAACCGTCAGCGATATGATTCACTTTGGCAAGACTCTTTGCAAATTGTTTTACAATTATGAACAGAGTAGTACATGGCTAAATTCAATGTTACATCCATTGGACAGTGGCAATCACACCATTCGAAAGTAATGACAACGCTTTGTTGAACACCACTTGAAAGTCGCGCCGATCCAAACGATTATTATTACTTCGTATTAAATTTTCCATCGCTTTTTTTTCTCTCTTTAAAATCTTTTTTTTCCTTTCTGTACAAAGTGACATTGTGTGCCTTCTGCATAAAGATTTTTATTCTTGATTTCATACTCAAAAGGAAACCAAATACCACCACTTCCTTTCCAATTGTCTCGAGAGTGATAAAAACTAATGACTAAGAAGAATTCAAAAATCTAGCCTTCGCATACTCAAAACCAGTGTTCTGTGCGGTTGTCAAGCGTGTCTAACACACAGAGATCTACTTGGTCAATCGATTCGTATGCTACAGCGAATGGCAGTGTATTGCAATAAAACATAAACACAAACAAAGAGTGAGAGATAGAAAGAAGGATAGACAGAGCGACGAAGAGAGAGAGAGAGAGAGAGAGAGAATTATTGTATTTATAAATATTGAGATTTCAGTACGATTGCGTTTACGCTTGACAAACCGAACAATTTCATTAGGTGCGCGCAGATAAAAATAGTCTAAACAATATAAATATAACGCGACCAAGACATATCAAATATCTATCTTTTGTCTCGATTCCGTATGCATGAGCATGAGTTACTGGTTGTTTTTGTTGTTGCTTGGTTGCCTCTTTCTCGCCCAGTCGAGCGATAAACGACGACAATTGTTGCACATTTATATGAATCGCTTTAAATAGACACAACAATAAGCAAATGGATTTCATTTCATTATATTAAATATGATTAATAACTTAAGTTCTGCTTCTAATCCCAGTCCAGTTAAATAAACATTTATTTATCATATGTCGGAGTGACAGGCAGAAAGGGAAAATGTATGTTTCGAATCGATCGAACTGAGTTCTGAATTGGATCGAAAGAAAACGGTATAACTGCAAAGTTGTGTGTTATACTTTATTGCAACCTAATTAACGACAACGTAGAAATGGCTCATAAATCAAAAAGGAATACACACACAAATAGACAACGCATGCAACTATCGATGTACATCACCGCATGTCAATTTCATTTCCCATCAACGAAACAAGCAAGGTTGATCGATTCGTGTTTCTATCTTATGCAATAATTGCAAACCGCTCAAAATTTTCGCAAAACAACGAAACAAGAAAAATAAACGCCAGACTCAATGAAATAAACCGCGAAACTTTGTATGCAGAGATAATGAAAATCAAGACCAAAACATTTTTTAACTACAATAATATCGCAGTTGAAATAATATTTTTTTCGCGCATTTGTTTATTTATTTGTTCATTAAGTGAATTTCGGTTGCCGTGCCTACCGTGTGCGATACAGCATTATTTGTATACATTGTGCCATTGGTATTTTGTAATTTCATTTGATTCGCCTCGAATCTGCGCATGTATTACGAGATATAATTTGTTCTCCCAATACACATCGTGTGTTCTTTTTAATAACGAAATAATTTTCAGGCGACACTTTTTTTTCGTTCCGATCTGTAGCGCGGGCGCGCAAGAAACAAATAGCAATTATGATTACGGTAAACAAAATGTGCTTGATTCAGATATTTTGTTGTGTATTCCGTTCAATTTGCATACATTGCACACGACACAAATGGCATTGATATCGATTAGCTCTAGTAAATGACGACGGCCAACAGAGAGCAAATGCAATCGGTTTTTTTTCTCTGCGGCTACTGCTACTGCTATTGCTGCTGCTGCATAAGCATAGCGGTAACTAAGACAGAAACGAACGAAAAACAAACAAACCACTAAAACGTTTACACAAATACACATACACATATATAATGTGTAACAAACATAGAACTCTATCAGCGTCGTATTAACACCGTGACGAAACGAAAATGTGCGCCGCACAATTGAAATAAATTTGTATGATATGATTGCATGATTGCTTTCTTCCTATTTTGGTTCAAGGTCAAGTCAGAAATTATTGTTTTGTTATTATTATTATTATCAACGTGATGATTCTGTCTCGCACACACACACACACTCCCTCTGTCATACTTGGTTTGAGCGTTGCTCTGATTGTTCATTCCAACAACAACAACAACAACAACAAAAATGAAAACAAATTCGGTCTCGTGAAAATGCTATCGCAGCTGATCATTTTGACAGTCTAAAACGGTTTTTTTTTCATTTAGAATACATTGGGCACAATTTCCCTTTTGGAGCACCTTTCAACTTGCGATGTGCACATCGCGCGTATCTCTCTCTCTCTCTCTTTCTCGAATGGCATCGTTTTCATTCCACACGACAATCACATGCTGAATTCAATGTGAATCAAATTGGAGTGCAGTACTTATCATTCGGAGATAGATAGAGAGATGCACACGTTTCTGCCGTTGGTCTTGTGTATGAATATGAGGAAAGCACGTTACGAAATATAAAAATATGTATATATTTTCGAGCACAACGGGGTGTGGTCGAAATATGATGTAAATAAATGCGTACATCTCTTCTTCTTCTTCTTCATCATCTTTCTCGTCGTCTTCAGTTTGCTTAAATTGCGTACTTGCAGTCATGCATTTATACCCTATAATTTTATACCCATTCATAGTACATCAAATTTTGCGAACAAAGAACAAAAAAAGTACCTTTTTCGCATAAAATATTCAATGTCACAAAGTAAATGTTCGGTTCGGTTCTTCACGAACCAAAAAAAAAACACCAAAAAAGAAAGACAACGGATATACCAGAGTAAGAATCGTGCATTGAATCAAGCACCAATTTGGGATGCCGATTTGTGTGAGCGTTTAAGCAATAACAGACGAATAAAATTAAACGTCGTCGTCGATGATGAATGCGCGCGCGCTCGCTCGTCGAAGAGAAGTACGGAAAAAAACGCACAAACAAGAAATTGTGGCGAAGAGAAGAGTAGACACGAAACGAAGTGCGAATTGAGAGTCGTGTTAATGACCTTTACTGTGTGTTCCCTCTTTTTACTTGTTCGTTTTCTTTTCTTCTTCGTGGACGTCGCGTCGATCTTCACCTAGTCCAAATTCAGCAGTCGTTGTGCTGCAGCATACAATTTTTCAGCCTCTTGCTGAGCAGCGACGTGTGTATGTGTGTCTCGTTGCTTTCGTACTTCATTATGCTCGACAATTTGTACTGTATGCTTTTAGATAGTACGGTTAGATATGACATGACTTGAATTCAGCATGTGAAAAATGCATGAAAAATAATCGAGTTTGAAAAAACATCGCAATTCATGGCAAATCATTACATAAATTTTCCAGCGCAAATGTTTTCGGTAACGGACGATCCCCCTGCCGTCGTAATTTGAACTTATGGGAATTATTTTGCGCCTTTATTGCCTTATACTTGCTAACTAATATCGTATCATCAGAATAATAATATCACTGAACATTTGTCAGCCTTCTGTACGTGAAGCGCCTCAGTTTGTTTTTTCCACATTTGTTTTTTCGAAGAAGACGTAGGTTGCCGAAGTTACGTCACGTTCTGTATTTCGAAGCAATGTGTACCGATTACGTAAAATCAATATTTTCCTACACACCGATAAATCGATCTCTTGCAATTATTTCCGTTTCGAATCGCAACGCGAATAGAGAAAGAGCAAGAGAGAGAGCCAATGTTCATTTTCACAACGGTGTTTTCCCACACTTGAATATGAAGTTTCATCTTTTGGAGTGAAATGGAAATAATATGCACGTAACAAATAAGAGATTGCAAAATACAGCGTCGGTGATGATGAACCTTCGGAATTTTCCAACATAATCCTGTAGACGTTTTTTTCTGCTCCCCTACTTATTAAATGCGCAACAAATACAACAATAAATTGAATTTCTCGATAATACTTTCAAAAATAAATTGAAACCGAGCGAATGAATGTTTTATTCTGGGTCATCTTTGGATGAATCCATGGAATTTACAAAACATGAAAAATGTTCATTGAAAATGATGTCGAGCGTTCTGTTGTTATCGATTTGGCTGTAGAATAAGACATCATTTCGGTGAACAGTTGCTAGGTATCAAAAACTGAAAACCACCTGCAAACAGCGCTGAGTGGCGTCATAAATGACATTTGTTTTGCGATATTAACAAAAGCGGTCTAAACGCGCAATTGCAAATATGGGGCTGTAAAAAAGGTGTCACTAGTACGTCATGAAAAATCATGTGTCGCACATTTGATTCTCTAAGGTTTTAATCAAACATTTACAGCGAAAAAAATATTGCTCTGTACATTTGTGTCGCCACACACACTCACGCACGCGTCTGAGTGCAACCGTGTGTTTCTTCGAAGTAATTGTTCGCATAAAAAAAAATACTGCACGTGCACATCTGACTGTTTACTGTCTGCTTTTGCTTTCGCTCTATAAACAGAGAATGAAAAAAAAAGAAGAAGATAAAACTACAATGATCAGCAGAAACTTGTTCACAAGCGCATCAAATGAATAACTACTACGTTTGATTCTATTGGCTTTCCCATTTGCAACCGTTCATTTTTCTTCATCCAATTTTGATTACCAAACAAGTAGTAAACCGCAGCCTATAAACGAGCACTAGGTTTCTTACGGCTCGATTTAGAACAATGAACAAAAAAAAAAAATATGGAAATTTACTGAAAGCAAAAGGCTTGACAAAATCCACACGTCACTGCATTGTATCGATTAAATATGAAGTGCAACAACCTATTTTTAACTCACTCTCTTTTCATGAATAAATATTCTTGAATGAAGTGCTTTTCTGTGGAACGAACGAACGAAAAACCAGAACCATATAACTGAAGCGAGTCATTAAATTGTTTAGTACATATTGCCATGACGAAATTCAAGTGAAGTAATAATGGTACAACAAAAAATCGAATGGAAAATGTGCTAACAATGAGAAGCAGTGAGGACAATAGAAGTGCCTGTTTCTTTTTATAATTCCTTTTAATCTGCACGTTTCATTTTGCCCGGCCATCACATAAACTGTATTGGAAACGCAAAAGGTGTGAAAGTCGCAGCTAATTACGTTTTAACATTAACATTAACTCGGTGCCCATGAAAGCAAGCTTATATAGATACGATGATACGGTATACTAAGGGCATTGCTGTAATTGAAGGAAGACCTGGAAATGATGGTGCTCATACTCATACGTATTGCACATTTGGTGATTTTTACATTGATATGGTATTTCCAATAGCTGCACTTGCCCGCACCACCGCTCAATTCGATGATTGAACCGAGTCATAAATGAAGATCACAAAGATATTTGCATATTTGATTATTGCCAATTGAATTTAATCAATTAGATTAATGACATGAAAACATTTGAACGAAAATGTTAGCTCAACAATTGGACCAATTCTCAAGGGAATTTGCACGTTGTTTTTTTTCGCATCGTGCCAACTAAATTGGATTATACGTCATGAAAATGAAGTCAATTGGCGCCACAATTACTATGACTCGTCCGAAAAGTTGCAGCGATTAGCTCGCAGTTCAAAGTCAACCGAAATAAATATTCTTCGATGCAAAGCACTTAACTTTTATTAAATTAAAATCTTTCAGACGGTTGAATTACCTGCGTACTGTCTTCTTAATTCATTAAGTGAAACGAACCATTTGCTGGTAGAAGTGGCATGAAACTGCGCCAGAGCCCAGCTTAAATGTGTGTCTATTTTTGGGGAGAAAATCGCGTGCAGTCAAACCACTCTCTGCATAAAAAAAAAACAATTCGGTAATTGCAGAATACGAAAACATGGTAAACAAAAGTGGCATATTACGGAGTCTAATTCGTAACCGTTCTTTCAGTCTCTCAGTTAATAGCCGTATAATTTGAATAAGAATATCGACACATTTGTTATCAAATTGTCAATAAAAACAAGAGACACACACATAAAAAAGGAGGAGAAAGCGAGCAAAATAGTCCGTAATCAACACCATGTATGGGATATTTATTTTTAGTAGTTTATGCACTTGTGCCACGTTGTTTATGTTTGTGGCTTTTTTTTCTCTCTCCCTCTTGACTGTGGCTGTGGTTTTCGGTTCTACGTTTTCACATTTTTTCGTAAACAAAAACGATGGCTTCGCAATATGTCAACCGCACAGGGTGACAATGAGCGATATCGCCTGCGGAAATTGCAAACTCCCTCAACTGCACTGATCTCAGCAGATGAGTCAGATGGGTTTTACGAAGAAGTGGCAAATGAAAAAGAAAGAAAATATGTCGCGGATGTCTTTTCATGATTTAAAATGTCAAAGAATGTTAAAGACAAACGGAAATTGCAACGCCACAAGCAGCGATGACGTTAGCTGCGTCAAACGGTTGCACACACGCCTCATCGATTCCATTCGTCGTACATGTCGATAGCAGCCCACGTTGCTTTATTTTTGTCGTACTTGTACACATTTCTTGGAAGCACTTATGTGTCGAATGTGTTTACTGTTTTTTCCATCCGAATTTCACAATTTTCTCCATTTTTGTTTCACTTTTTTCCATCAATTTGTGCGAAATTTGTCATACACACAAAGAGCGACACACTTGGTGTGTGGCGCCGCCACTTTCTAAATGCACCATTAATCTGATCTAAGCGATTTAATTTCTATACAATTTAGTTGAAATGTTTATCGAATGAAAATGAGCGAGAGTTTTCTGTGCATTAGCCGCAAACCAATTGAGGGCGATAAAACGAAAGTATTGAAATATTCTTTTTCGGTGGAAACATTAATGAGTCGGTTGCGTTTTTATAGGCAAATAAATAGGTCGAAAAACAAGTTTATGGCATTACTTTGTTTTTCGCAACAAATGTCAAAATTTTATGACTTTTCCTACTATATACTAACATCCATCGCAAAAATATCCATCGAAATTAGTTTGTGAAAATTTTCCACATCAACATTGAATATGCATACAGCGTGTGCCATATGCTAATAAGATTATTTAAGCCCACAATGAAGGAATTTGTGTTGTGTTTATGTGCGGTTTTGTGTCGATCAAGGTTTTTCACCATATGAAACCGTTCATCACGGTTCGTCGAAATTCTGCTGTCGTTTTGCACGAGCAATGATTTATACGCGCAAACTCAAACGCAATTGCTTATCTTGACCGATAAACAAGACACAAACTCATTGTGTGTCATCGCATGGAATGAGCTAGTTTCCAACTCTAGTCGATCTACATATAAATTAATTCAATTGATCATATTAACATTGATGAACTGTGCAAAATCGCAAACCAACGAAAAAGAAAAGAACCTAAACGACATATATGTACACACCGATCTATCACTGTTTGCGAGCGAATCGCATTCGGAGGCCTGGACAATTTAAATGTCAATTCTCGAATGAAATGAAAATATCACGAATAAGATTCATGCGATGTATATAAATCACAGCCAACAGAAGAAACAACAACAAATTACGAAGAATCGTTTGCTTTTTTCTTCTATTGCGGTTTCGCATTGAATGATCCGTGAGTGAAAGATTGAGATCTTGGCCACCGAGCGCATCAAAGATCACTTCATTATTTCAATTAAAACGCTCCATTGAAGTAAAAATAAAATATGACTTCTACACTCATTCACTCACTCACACACACAGAGACATGTGCATGAAAGTGCGCTCTGACTCGGTAGCGTACTCGAATCAAAATTGATAGTGAGCTCGAAATCGCCGCTCGCAATTGAAAAACAACAACAACGCATGCTATTTTTAAACACAACTTGATATTTTTAAAACGAAATTGCGATTATAAAAAGACTTATTTAAGTACTAATGATTATTTTCTCTCTCTTTCTCTATTTAGGTAAGTGATGTTGTTTTAAATTCAGCTCATTGAAGCTGATAGAGACGAATACAGTTTGTCGGTGGGAACGAAAGAATGAAAGAGATTCCGAAATCCAAAGTTCGTATCTAAAGTGAGTAGTCAAAATGGGATTATCAGTTGAACGAATGGAATAAATGGAATATGACAGAATGTGTGCCTTTAACTTTATATCGCCATAAATTCAGTTCAAATGAATGACAACCGTTGCGATTCGTCGTCGATTTGCAAGAGTACAAAACGTTGCCCCCGTAACCTTAGGGGAAAAAACACTCTCTGTGTGTGTGCGCGTGTGTGTATTTTTTCCCGTAGAATTCCATACAGAGATTCGTAGCGTGAATCAGATTCAATATTCAAGCCGATACTCGAATAGCACAGATTGCCGATGTCATCGATACTATTTCAAACCAAAACTATCTGCCGTCGATGACTAATCACTTGAATCATAATTGATTCTCATTGTGGCTATCCCTACTATCGCATACATTAATCCAAATATTTACAAATTAATTGCAACGAGAATGAGGCGTGATAATAAACAGTGCATGACGTTTACATTCCAAAACAAGTGTTTCTCGATTCGACATAACAAAGTCGTTTGAAATGACGAGACGGTTGTATTGTCGTTGTCGTCGTCGTCGTCGTCGTCGTCTCCGTCTTAGTTCGTATGTGCAGGCATGTACTTCAAACGCATAAGCACATCACAACATTCATTTGATCACAACATTCTTATTTGTTCGTGTTGTGCGTTCGTTTTTATGTGTTGTTTTCGGTTCTTTTTTTGTGTTTTTCATTTTTTCTGTTTTAAAAATAGAACGAACGTGATGCTTTCCTCATCATCATCAGTTCGGTCACGAAATTTATCATTTCGACAGGAACATTTCGACTCATGTCAAACCGAGTGTGTGAGTCAAAGGAAAATTATAATCAAATCGTAAAGAACTTCAATATTCATTCATATTCAATTTAGGTCGAATTATGATTGAATGACTCAAATCAATGATACTAGGCGTGTTTTTCATTCACTATCGAATTTCCATTCATCACTTTTTCCTTCGTATCAACCGAATCAGTTACATAAAGTTGCAGCTATGTTGTGGGGTCAATGGTATAATGACTAATGTGATGAATAAAATCTAAACAGTATTCACAGTCAGAACTTTCTCCGAATTTTGATGAAAAATTTAATGACGAATATTGAGAGAATGAATGAATGGCACTTTTTATCACATTTGATGAAATATTTTTATTATGCTTCAAACACTTGTTAATCGAGTGTTCATTACTCATTTTGCACTGAACGAAAAGCGAGATTTATTTTGAGAACGGGCATCAATTCATTCAATCAATGTCAATAGAGAAGAAAGTCATCAGATGACTAATGTCTCTATCATATTTTCTGCAACACATTCTCATAGTTATATAGCTAGAGCCAGAGCCTAGGCGGTAGTTGTATACATGTATATAACTACCGCCTATTCCTATGCATAGGAATATGATTATGAACCATCTATGTATCTATGAACTGAAATTGTCATCGACTGAACATGACTCAACAAAAACGACGACAGACAGAATTGAATGTTCGATGATAAAGTGATAAAATTTCCGTAACGACCTCCAAGAATCTCGTGACGACTTTAAAAACTACTTCAAAAGCACGTATTCGAATTTATCTGCTTAAACTTTCCATTCCAGAATTCCATGTGATTCGGCAAAGAAGCAAATCAATATCAATGCATTAGATGAATTTACTTTCAATCTATTTTCAAAACTAGTTCAAATCAAAACACTTAAAAACCAATACAATTTCCCTAGTTCTCGGATTGCATGTGTACAGAACAAGCAAAATGTGTGTGTGTGTGCACAGATCACGCATTTCCAATGTTTACTCACGTCAATCAATTTGCCAGCGTATTTACGAAATTCAACAATTAAATTTATTCGACGACATTTCCGCTTTTATCGTCATTTATCAATTGAGCTCGGCCAATTTAATGGCTCACGCAACAAACCGATGTGAATGCAAAATTGTCAATGAAGTTAGCAAATGATACAATATTGTATGACAAGCACAGTCAATTGTTCGAGTTGGTTTACATTAATAAAATGTACATCAAGCATATAAAGATCAATAGCGTGCGGAGCGTTTTTTTCGATGGCACTGCTTAAAAGTCGATCAAATATCATAACTGAAGAAAAAAAAACAGAAGCAGGAGGAAATGACAATTTTATTAAAAATACAAAGCGAAATTCGAAACTAATTACGAAACGAAGGCAACTTGTTCATTTGGTCGCCGTGTGTCTTATTGTTGGCGGGAATTTTTTCTTGTTTTCTTTATGTTTCGTTTATTTTTTTTTTCGCGACAATGGTCTCGCTCGCACGCTCTGTGTGTATGTGACAAAAGCATGCCTGAAACAGTCAGCTGTGTGTCACATTTTCATTGTGATGATTTTTGAAATTTGATTTTTGACTGAGCAATGACGAACGTTCATTCGGTCGAAGTCGTTTGATGTTTGAACACCGACGACATTTTTCACGGTGGTCACACACGAATGCGCCAGAATCTCTCTAATGAAACAATTTTCAGTTGTTGGCGCTGTCACCGTTGTCGCCACTGCTCTCTCTCTCTCTCACTCCCTCTCTCTCTCTCTACCTATGTGTTCTGCACACACGATGCGCAACATTTTCACACTGCGATAAAATGTGTTTGAACTTGTGGCGCCTAAAGGAGTCGGCCACCGCGTTTCAAGCGACCATTCATTTTATTCACACCAAGCGCATGGCTAATGAAAATTGCGCCCCGATTCACTCTCTGCAACAATAAATGCATTTCGTCGAATCGAGAAACAATCAGAGCGACATTTATTTTTCGGCGATAGATGAATAAGGTGATTTAGTTTCGCTGTGTTTGCCTCTCTTTCACTTCGCCATTGGCTACCGCTATGCGATGCATGTGTGTGTATGCGTCTAGCTCTGGCTCTGATGTGACTGCGCTACGCCAACTTTAATATGCAAATGATTCATAGTACGAGCATTCGGTGCCAATTTAATCTATACACGTAGTCTGTTTATTTTTATTTCCTCGCTCGTTTCTTCTTCTTTTTTCGATTCCTCTTCTGCTTCTGCCTCGCGATTTTCTCCGTCTTGTTACTAAGCGTCGTTTCGAAAAGCATTTTTCTTGCTGTGAATTATTTTACTGCTTTCAGTGTAATGCAATATTTCATTGGCATTTTAATTTATTCAACGGAAAATAAAACAAATCAAATTGAAATGAAAACGAAAGAAAGAAAGAAAGAAAGAAAGCGAACGAAGAAGTCGAAACAAAGTGCGGCTCATTTCAAATGCAAGTATACGTCTGTTTATTTATTGACAACACTTAAATGGTAATCGATCGGACGTTTAGTGTTATTCACCTTGAGTTTATTTATTGTTGAAGCTTATGCTGCAGGTCAAGAAGGATCGGCCATTCTTTGCTTATGCCCCTGCTCTATACACCAACTAGTGTAAAGTTGTGAGTGCGTGTGCTTTGCATCAGTAAATACATTCGAATTTTAAAGCGAAGAAGAAACGAATAGAAAGCTATTTGCAAATGAACAAACAAAAAAATACCAAAAATAAACGCACGCTCTCGGCTGTTCGGTGCAAATGACGTGTGGGTCGGTTGAAATTCAGCATTCAATTTGCACTTTTTCAAACATGCGCCAGTTTTTACTTTCGTTTCCAAACGTTTACGATCAAACGCCGCGACTTGCACGAGCTCTAATTGAATGAAAAACAAGACGCGCAAAAACGAGGCAGAACAGAACCGAGAACACAGAGAAACAAGTGAGTCAAACTGTTAACGCTCGAATATTGTTATTGCGTAAATGTGACAAATGGTCTAACTCATCATCGCGCGCCCTCGTATCATCGACATTAACTTAATAGCTTGTCTTGATCTAAATTTTATATATCGTAAACCATCCAAATTGTAACATAGTTCTAATTGTAACATTGTCTTAAAATAAACCAATTTTCTGAAAAAATACAAATAATTCATATATTCATATCGGAAGTTTTTTTCGTAATCTCCGCAAATATGATATAAAAAACACAGTTACCCTTCAAAGTTTTGCAGAAAAATAGTCTATTTGTTCAATTGTTACAATTTGGATGGTTTACGATATTTTTTCTTCAGTCGTAATTTTGGTTCATTCATAAACCCTCTCACTCTCGTTCCACTTTCTTTGCACTCACAGAAATTTGAATCAACCTCATTTCTATTTGCTCTGTTCGTTTCTCTCGCTTTTCGCAGTGGGTGATTTCATTTACAACTGACATTATTCCAATGAAACTACTTGCTCGTAAAATGATTGACGAGAGTCAATAACTCGATGTTCAAACGCCCGTACTCGCTTTCGTGCCGTTGAGCACATTTTTTCTATCAAATGAGACTGCGCCAAGATTCGTAAGCTGTCTGATAGTAGTACCATCAGTCATTTGAAGTGGAAACGGATAGTGCCCAATTCAATGCCAATAATTCAAATCAATTTATGCGTAAATCCGTCACGAATAGATTCGCACGCGCACAACTCGATGATAACGATAAAGTTATTTTAAGCGTTTGCCCGTTTCACATATTTTCAAAAGAAATTCACAAAAGAACGACGCAAATTGAACATCGGTTGGTGAACACGCACCAACAACAATAACAATACTTTCGAGTTAGTCAAGTCAACACACATACACACAAATGGCGTAGTTGTTAAATGTGACCTCTGAACGAGATGAATAATAATGCAAATGACAATCGTCAGCATCATCGTTTATCATTTTAATCGCCATTATCATCTCACAGTTGTGCTCATACACTTATCGTGCTTCGAATCGGCTGTACCACTTGCAAATTGGGCACAACAAAACCCTATTGGGAATGTTTGCCCATTTTTCTTATCATATGCATATTCCAACCGAATTTCGTTATTCCTCCCCGAAAAGAAGCGATTGTTGTTCACACAATTCGCCATCCCTTTCTACAAATTGATACAAATGCAACCAGTCACTTTTCCAATTGTGCGTCATTTGTTTGTTCACAGCGCAACGAAGACACGAAACAGACCCGATTACTGTTTCAATGTAACAGATAATTGACGGGCAGAAGCGCTCGTTGTGCGCACCCTTCGTGACCATCATTTTTCTGCACTTTAATTGCCAAACTCTTTTTTTCTTCTGATGAGCCAATGCGATTGACGCCATCGTAATCCAAATTATCGAATCGTTTTACGTTATTTTCAGTAAAAGATAAACTACTTTAAGAATTGTTTGACGTATATCGTCCTGATAAACCGATTAAAGTGCTTTGCTTCATTAACGGGTTTTTTCTTCTTTTTTTTTTCTCTCGCTCCGATAAGTATCGAAGCTATTTTAGGCTTTGAAAGAAAAAGTTGTTGAAATCCAGTCAAGAACCATTTTCAATATATAAAACTGAATCGCAATGAAGTTTGCCATGGTTACGTCCATAAGTGGGGTTGAGATGATTTTGATCATTTCGCCTGTGTACACAGCTTTGTAAATAACAAAAGTATGGTGAATTTTTGCACATGAACAACTGTGTAACTGTTTTCTTTGTGCAGTAAATTATAGATTTCTACGACACAATCGTTCGAGTGCGTCAGTTTTAAGCAAATAAATTGGTTTTATTGCAAAGCCAAACACAATCTCACATCAGCCACCGATTGAACGTTAAACATGAGCGCGAAAAGAGCTAACGCTTCAATACATGTATGTAAAAACCATACGTCGTCATTAACAACGTTAGCCGCGTTAAAAAAAAATTCAAAACGATTCCTTCTTACTCTATCACTTTATCGCACACGGAACACACTTCATTCAAGCCGTTTTGCGCGTCGATTTTGTTCCGACAAACCGATAAAATGATTCAGTTGTTTATCGTGTGATAGAAACACAGAGAAAAAAAACCGCTCACCTAAATACATGAACGTACGTATGTGTGATTGAGCATGTTGAACATGTCAATGTCTGCGAATTCAGGGCACAAATTATACATTTCCTAATATTGAGTAGCAACAGCCACTACAAAACGGTCGTTGCTACTCTTCTCTCTCTTTCTATCCCTGTGTGTCTCCCTCTCTCTCCATTAAAATAAACGTCAATTGCGCTCACTCTTGTTCGCTTTCTTCTGCGTTTTTTTTGTCGTTTCTGGGCCTTAAATCCAATGCAAAAAAATCTTAATTACAAATCATTTGATAAGAGAAGACAATTAAATTCCATCAAATGAACGACATGTGTCAGTTGTTGTGCATTGAAGATTGAACCAGTTGGCTGTGTGAGAGAGAGCATGCAAGAACATGAATTGAAAGAAGAATTTCAAAAATCCATAATCATCATCGATATTAACAATGCAATCGAGTGATTAGTGAGTGGCTGCCGTGCGAAAGAGAGAGAATGAGTGTCATTTTAATCACCAAGAGCCGAAAACCAACTATTTGTGCTCTGTGTCCGGGGAGACTCATCTAAGTGTGAAACGACAAGCGTGAAAAATAAATTCAATCATGTTATTTCGAAAATGATCCAATGGCTTTGTTTGACTCGCCTCTCAAACCAATTTGTCTTCTAGCTCACGATCGAAATATGTGAATGAAACGGCTTCTGCGAATATATTTACACAGAGACCCAAACACAAGCGTGCATGTGTTTGGGTGCATGAATGTGTGTATGAATTGAAATCATCGTACGATAATGTTGGTCATAGCCTTTCATTTCGCATATGTTCCCGTCTGTGGCTGTATTGTACGTTATGTAGAAAGCGGATTATTGTTATAGGTCTTTGATCTTACTCATTCCAGAAACGGCTAGAACAAATACCTTTCTAAAAAAAATTCCAGAACTTTTTTTTTTGTTTCACCCTGCATTCGCATTGTGATGGGTCACTGTCGTCGTGATGTGCCAAAATGAGCAATTATTTTTTTTTGTTCGCACTGAAAATGAGTAATTATTTTGATTTGTTAATTCGTTTATTTTTTTGTCTCTCCAATGTTCGACTTCCAAACAATGTATGACATTTCAATGCGGAAGAGTGCCCGTTCGGCTGGAATATCAATCATATTGATCATCAGTGTGTGCTGTAGCTGGTTCAGAATATGTGTGTTTTTTCTGTCTCAGTTCAGTTTTCTGCCTCAACACAGTAGGAGGGAAAAAAATCAAGCGTTAGCATTTGTTTAACAACGCATATTTCAATTTGAAATGTTCAACACATTCCATATTAGCACGTTCATTGATTTCTCACAATGTTTTTTCCTCTCTCGTGCGATACGATTAGCATTGCATGCGCGCATTCTCGGAATCGATTTGTGTTTGGGTGCAAGTTCAGATGCCAATTTCATGTTTATTTCTGTGTGGAAAGTTTATTGATTATTTTCGTGTGTATTTTGTTTTCTGCATGAAGTCTCACACACGTGCAGACTGGTTTCAGTATAATGGTTCATATAAATAATTTCCAGTCGCTGTGTGCTTCTTTTTCTCTCTCTTTTCCTTCTGCTGGACTCAATGCAAGTTCTTTGAATTCACTTAACGGCTCAAAAAAGTCACATACCAAATAGACGTGAGTGTTCGGTAAGCACATCGGCTATATAATTTACGCAGAATAAAAATGCCATTATTCGAAGATGCGACAACCAAGCATACAGATGAATTATTTTTTCAAGGAATTTCAAGGTCAATGTCGTATCGTATCTCGTTTCATTTCGTCTATTTCTTCCGAAAAAAAAATTGCTCACAGTTCTGTATCACAAAAATGATGTAACGATTTGAACATTAGATATGCGACAGAGAGTGAGAGAGAGAAGAATGTGAAATGATTTTTTTCTGGTTTGTTTGCTGTTTTTGAATAATGAATGCGCGAAGGCTCAGAGAGACCCTATGCGTTGTGCGCTCCTATACACATATGTTCAGCAATCATATGCAAAACGCGGTCACCTTGAACTTTAAGATTAGTTGGAAAATAAAGCACAAAAAAAAAATTCGTTTATTCTACATTTTGTACTGCGGTTTCTTGAAAGAAAAGAAGAAAAAAACAATCAATATCTCAGTGCTGGCCTCTTGGCTAGTCATTGCAACTTCCGTTTTCAATTACTTGCTTTTCCCTCGTTTGCATATATTCTTGTTTATCTTGTACTGCAACGGCGCGGTATTACATTTGAAAATTTAAATTACACTGTTGCAACAATGAAATGCGAGCGGTTGTGTTTATTTCAAGGGTCGGCGACACGAATCACAAATGTCTCTTTTCTTCCGGTTCCCAGCCTCGATAATTGGATATGAACGGTGCAATGAGACTGTAAATGGCCATGGGTAGGCGTTTATATGCATTAAAATCCACACTCTCACACATTCACACACATACCGCGTGTGCTCACGCTCGTTGGCCAACTACTTCATTCAATATTTATCGCCAGACAAATCGAAATCCAGCCAGAAAGAGAACGAAAGCCAAAAAAAGAAAAACCAGTTGTCAGTTGGATAAAATGTATGTATACACTTTGTGCGCTGGCTCGTGAGCTCGATCGATCGCTCGGTCGCTGGTGGAAACACGAAAATGGAAAGTGTCTGCAGCACGTACTCAATTCCATTTGCCAATCGCGGCATTTCCTTTCAATTAAAACCACATCCATTCAGACTGTTAAAAGATTATATATTGCAGAAGAAAAACGATCGATGAGACTTCTTTTCGCTCTTTCTCTCTCTGTCTCTCTTCCAACATTTCCATCGATATCGCATGTTACTTGTCCGTTAATCTTATTGAAACAAGTTCACTTACTCTTGACGTTCTTGAGCGGATTTCTCTTCTCACGGCAACGTGCATGCTGCATGCAGTTTTACTACACAGAATATTGTTTCTAATGAGAGAACGAGAGAGAGAGAGGGAGAGAGAGAGAGAGAGAGAGAGAGAAGAAAAACAAAACGGTGAAGTTCAGTGATCAATCGCATCGTATGAATAGCCTTGCCAAAAACTAATTAGCTCAAATTAAAAATCAAGTAAACCAGTGGAGCTTGAATAGACGTTGTTCGATGTTGCTCTAACGGTCTAGCCACATGTTAAGTCTAATTGGAGATCTTTTCAAATTGCCTGTAATTAGGTAGATGAAAATATTTAAAAGTTGCCTATAAAGTGCTGTTTATCGGTTTATTTTAATGCAACGTGAAACACATATTATCAACGTTTGTTAGTTTACCACTGCGATTAACTCGTCATTTCACATGTAAATTACCGAAAATTCTTTGGAACATGACCAATTTCACAAGAAAACGACGCGATCGACTTTTGCAAACCCAATTAACCGAATGGTTGAAATAAATTCAATGAATATGATTGTTCAAAACACTGACTGATTCATGCATTTTTCTACGATTTTGTGGAAAACAATAACAGAATGGGAATCCCATACCATTATCAATTTAATTCTTTTTTAAACGAAATTTGAAATGGTGTGGCGTCAGTCAAAGGCCAAACAAACAAACAAAAAAAATCACAACGCATTACCAAGTGAAACGATAAAAAAAAGTGTATAATCTACATTTCGAATGAATTTTCTAACGATTAAATTTCAACAAATGATGCAATTAATTATCTGCCTAGATTCATGCATCGCCATCTATCTAGTTCACATATTTGTGTATCGTTCGGTCTCTTTTCCGCTCATTCGACCATCTCATTCATATAGAGAGTGCTATACACTCATTGAGATTTTGCCATAAAAATTACTATCATCATAAGCGTTTAAATTATTTGCTAAACGTTACTTAATCTACACATTCACATGACACCATACATCTTAACAACATTCCTATGAGTGAGGTTCGAGTACACGAGCGCACAAGCGCACGCGCGCACAAGCAAATATTCACACACCACCAATTCCGAAATGTTTACACACACATATTGTTCGACATACAGTCAAACGACGACGACACACAAAAAATCGGCTGTGAATCGAAACGATTAGTTGTTGGCGTGAGCGTGCGCGAGCGCGCATACGATCAACCGATCGCTCGTGCACTCCACCTCATTGTCTGTATATGTGTATCCGTAGCTGTCTTTTCTCCGTCAATATATCTGTGTTGTTCCTCAAACCTTGAAATGTGGGCAATCAAGTAGACAGATATTTTTTTATTGTCTGTCATTTAATTTTACACATTTTCACATTTTCAAACTGCGTATAAAACGGCAAGTCGGACCAAAAAGCATTGGCTAATAATCATGCCGTTGTGTCGTCAATGATAACGAATTAAGCGATTCAGTTGAGCCATTAGCCGCTAGATGGTGACCATTTTTTGTATAATAAAAATTTGGATAGCAAACCTCATAACGTTTGCACAACGTTTTGGGACATACAATTTGCAAGTGCGCAGAAAAGTTTGCCTCGGTCGCTGCGAAGCTTTGGCGGAGAGCTTTTGCTTTGTTGAGTCCACATAAGGGACAATTTTATTGAGTCGACATAAAACGAGAGCTGAGCAAGTTTTGAACTAAATAAGTTTGAAGCTGAGCGAGTTTCGAGCTTAAACTCATAGATGGCTCCTTTTTCAACACCATCCATTTCAACTCAATTCAACAAAACAACTCATTTCGCTTTCGAGTATAACATTGAAAATGAGTGCGATTTGGCTCTTTTGAGTGTTCCGCTCATTGTATATCATGTTACAGTATGTGGGTCTATAACGTGATACAGTTCGAATTGCGGCTACTTTACATGTATGCCGACACCGATTAAACAAAGCACATATTTTGTACTTCAACTCAAATTCGTATAACGCCAAGCTCTTTCAAGGTGAACCAGAACGTGAAAGGTGTATCATTCAATTGTTCATTCGTTCGATATGTTTTTTTCTCTCTTCTCTTTTTTGTTACTTCGAATCAATTTCATCCAGAATCGTGTTTATTTACTAAATCTGATTATCAGATCTGATCGTTTGGGAAAAAATACTGATATATTTTTAGTAGGAATATAAATTTAGAATTGCACACGACGGAGAGAAAGGAAGAAAGAGGGAGATAATGATATACATCGCGTCTGATTGAAATTAATTATCGAGTGTGTGCAAACATGTGCAAGTCAAATAGAAAACTAATTAAGATTTGTGCGAGCGAGCGAATGAACACACAGCAAAAGTAGCAAACATTTGAAATTAGATGGTTGTTTGCATGCCTAATTCCATACACTCTTATGCGGTTAAACTGGTAGAATAGAAAAATTAATAAATATCATTTGTTGTTTTTTTTTTGTTCTTTCACATATAGTATTTAGTCGGTTCTTTTCGTCGTGAATAATTAACTGCAAATTGCATGCCACACGTTCCTCTATGCAAAGCAACACAATTAAAAACCGACTGTAAATACTACTCGAATGGGTTTTCATTCCATTTGATATTTTCGCCATTAATGTAGATTCGATCTAGATGAATAGGAAATTCTGATGATGATCGCAAATTTTTTTTCTCCAAATGATTCGAATTGTCATGCAAAGCAACAAAAAAGTGCTTACAACTTGTAAAATGTCGATTGTAATAAATGAGGGCTATATTTAGTCGGTATTGTCATGTTGCTTGCAGAGAGAGAGAGAGAGAAAGAGAGAGAGAGAGAGAGATAGTGACAACATAAAAAACGGTGTAATTTATATCCTTTTCGGATCGGAGAGACCGACTTTAATATCCGGTCAAAACCGACAGACATATATCCTATTTGTGAAAGTGTTCCTCCATTCACTTCACAATTTCCTATTGAAATCTGAAATAGAAAATGAAAATGCTGCATGACATTCGCAAAATTCCAACATATTCCGAAACGCGGCCATTCGATTGTATCGGGGTGCATACGTAGGAATGCCAATTAATTGCAATTGATTTCGATTAGACGGACGAGTGTGCGGAAGGGAATGTTCTAATCAAAAAGAAGCCGGTTCAGTCGAGTCGGAACCAAAAGTGTCGTTGTTTTACTTTACCTAATCAAAGACAATTAATGTACTAGACATAACGTATCGGAATCAAATGAAATAATAGCAAATAATTATAGATATATTGAGCGTTTTTATTCCACTTTTCGCTTAGAAATTCCAATTCTCTACCGAGACTCAACCGGTATTCGCGTAAATTTCAGTTTTGGTTTGTTATCGGCGTCACCGGCTCCGGCATTGTAACATATGCAATTCACTTTGTTGACGTTCCAATTTAATCTGAAAAAAAAAACTAAAAGAAGAAGAAATAACAAAATTGAACACATTTGGTGTGTTTTTCGAAAGGGAGGCATGAAGGTGACCTTGACATTGAATTGTTCTGTAACAAAAATCGTGATGTTCTTTCTCTGCACGTGTTTCTGCGGTATGTGTGTGTGTGTGTCCGATTGTTTGTGTTTTCGTTCTTCTCTCCTCTGTTTGTTGGTTCACATCGCATAAACGTACGGATTATGTAATGTGAATTCTTTTTTAGACATGACCATTCCATCATCAACATCATCATCATCGCCATCGTCATTGTTTACATTATGTATTCAGTGTGTTGTTCTGCGTCTTGAATAAATTGGTGTCTCAGTTGATTAAATAACCATTTTTTTGCATCAGCTCTTGCTTCTCTTGATGCGTGTAACTTTCGTCGTCTTAAGGCTTCGTTTAAGAATATTTTCGATCATCATTTTGGCGGCGATCATATCTACTGCGCAATTTCAGCGCCGCGATTATTTTTTTTTTGTCGGTTCCCCATGGAAGAATGAATTGGTTTTGTGACAGAATGGAAATGAAAAAAAACCATACAAACACACATTTCGAGCAGCCAGAAGAACATGAAATCAAAGCAGAATTACAGAAAATGTATTTTTTTTTCAAATTCCTCCACTTAATACTTTACTTGTTGTGTGTAAATGGGTTTGAATTGATTATTATTATTGTTTCGGTTTTGTCGTTTTCTCCATGCCTCCAATTTTTCAACGTGATTATGATATTGCGTTGTATTCTAAAAAGGCGAGTACTTTTTTTTAAAATCACGAATGAAAAAGTAAGAGTGATGAGGATTTATCGAATTAAAAACAAACCCATTTGCATGCGGCTCTAAATTTAAAAAAAACGGCTTGATTTATTCCAACCGCATAGAAGCCTTAATTACATGCCAGTATTTCGTTCATTTAAAATTGAGTTAAAAGATTAACATCGATTGAACACAGCCATTTTAGCTTCTCCTGTCTTTCCATAATAGCGAGAAAAAAATTATAGGTTTGACGCAATAGTTATAATCATATGAACTAATTGCGCACATGATAATTTCCCTGTGGTTGCCACTATTGAAAATTGAAATGAATGAATCAACGAAACAAACATTTTCGGAATTTTGTTTTCTTCTTCGTTTCTCTGTCTCTCTCGTGGAATGCAAGAGATGAAATATGAGATCGGTATTTTGTTTGTCATTTGAGAGTGACAATGCATTTCTGACGTCATTCACTCACTTTCCGTTTAATTTTTTTTCTCTTGTGTACGGTGTGCGCACATCCGTCAAATTGCAAGAATTGCTTTTTTGAGGCATGCGATCATGTTTTCGAGAAAATCGTTTATCTCTTATTTTGCGAATTTTAGTTCGTCTCATTTTCCAATGAAATTCGAAATGAATAAAAAAAAAATGAAGCCTCAATTGTCACAACTATGATTCCTCTATGGAATTATCGGTTTGAACAAACATTTGACCTGATTAAGAGCGATCACATTCATCTCCGCTGTGTGTTTTTTTCGCATCTGTCGTTCACTTCCCATTCATTCGGAGAAGACAATTGGTCTAGATAGTTTTTATCTATAAACAGACCTTCAAGTGTTGTTTACGTCTTTCGTGAGAAGAAAAAAAAACTAACTGAATGAATTCAATATAAATATTTACGATATCCGAAGCTTAAATGCCTCACTTTAAATATCTTTATTTGTATGTTTTTCCCTCGCAATGTACACGATCAATTATCGCGAATTGCATGCTGAAAAGTGTTTTATTCTTTTTTCCGTTGAACCAATCAAGTGCTCACGACGTCGATGACGATGGTGTGCAAACGGCTTCAATTACTTTAATGACAATGGGACGATTCGAAAACACTGTGTGCACTTCTTGTCTTTTTGTTTATGTCATTCAGTCACACGAATCAAAAATGCCTAATTCAATTTTCTACGAACTGTTTATTTGCGATTTTCGTTTATAACTTTCTTTTTCTTCTTTTACTTTGTTGTTTTGTTTTATTTGCACTACGGTATCTTTCTACTGCACGAAGAAAAGAGAGTTTAGTTGTGCAGTTGTGTTCTTTTATCCACCTCTCTGTTAAAGAAAGAAAAGAAGGAAGTGAAAATAAGTAAAAGCGGTCGATATTTATTGGGTTAATTGTACTGAATGAGCGAAAAACACACTCAAAGACATCCATTTTACCGAGTGAAATGCTCGCATTTATGTCTGTCCCCGTGTACAGAACGCATACACAGCCACTTTTCTTATGAATTTCATTGAAATCCCGGCAAACACATTTGCACAAAACTTTTCGATTAAATAATCGTAGTTTCGTGGTAAAATATATGATTGCATGTAACAAGCGCATCGGCATATACACAACGCAACTATATTCTAAAATGCTTGGTAATTGTGTTCAGGAATGCCATTGCTGCCGCCTCTTCTTATACGAATGTTTGGAACAAATTTTTAATGAACTACGCCATCGTTTCAACGTCATAATATGTAGCGTTGGTTTGCGTGCCGCGGCTCGTTTTCATTTTCCAGTGAAAATCACAAGCAATTTTCTACAAGAGCTTTTTAGCACGGTTCTAAAGTAGCACATTTCAAAGTGAAATAAACAACAACTATATACAACAGCATACGTAGCACCGAGCGAAGGAGTGTAAGGGAATTTATCGATTTTACATCCTGTGTGTGTAATATGATTCATATTTTATGCATTCTTTGCAGGGAGTTTCCGTTATGCAATTTGTTGGTGTTGGTGCTGCTGCTGGTTTTTTGTTTGTTTGTAATAAACAGCCACTCTGTTGCGCTGAAGAGCTCAGGTGAATGATGTGAAATGGGTGAACATAAATAAATTGACGTTGTATTTTGTTGTCAAAGTGAGATGAAGAGATATGATACACTTGGTGCCTAATGAAAGGCCTAGTTTCGCATCTCAGTTAAGTTTGTTGTTATGGTTGCACCATTCGACAGTAGAGCAAAGTGACTCAACTCGTGGTGGGCTATTTTTAAAGAGACAGGGCTTTGTATACGGTGTATGTGCACTTTAAAAGGGAATTGCCGTAGCACGAACACAACACTCATATCTATATCACTTGATACACAGTCTCGGTGTCGGGTGAATCAGTGAAGGAAACAGAGACACCGTGCCTCCGCCGAATTGATAAACAAAATTAGCAAGATGTTTATTTCGAACGCAAAACGATCAAATTTAACCGTAGGCAGAGAGACACTCTGTATTGCACACAGTTTTGCCATGTTTTTATTCCTCTCGTTTTATTGTTTAGATGTTTTCGCATTTCTTCTGCCGTAGATTACTTTTCAATAACACAGTGAGAGAGAGAGAGAGACAAGTGCGTCCTTGCTCCGATTTCTCGTACATTCGATGATGCTCACTCGAGATGTTGTTGTTAAGCGATTAAGAAAAAAACACCACATACAATTCAATTGTCAACGCGAACAGAACGGTGTATGGCACACTGGCGTGTATCGTTTATTCAGAAAATACTCTCTTACATACACATGCAACAATACGAGCGTCTCGTTGAACTATTTTTAGAATTATCTTGTCACAAGTTCTGTGCACACTTGCTGAGCACTGATCGAATGAACGATTAGGTGTTTAAATGATCGGAAGCGCAAGCGTTTGTGACGATTGATTGAATAAGGATGTTGAAATTATGGCTTTTGGATCTCTTTCAAATTCATTTTTGCTCTCACAATTCTTTTTTTTCATCTCAATTTGAAAGTCTCGAATGAGTAATTAATCGATTCTCTACCTTTCTCTCTTTCTAGGTATGTATATTATATGTGTGTGATTAACCAACAACTAGACTCTAGCTTACCGTTTGTCATCAATTTGTAAGTATGAATTTTAATGGAAAATCCAAAGTGCACCGAATGTCTTCGAGCTTAACTGGGGAAGGTGAACTGCAAAGAGAATTCTTGAAAAGCCGTTTGTATTTTAACACAGAGGCATACATTTGATTCTTTACTAGTCTCCTTTAATGTGTATATAATTCATTTGCACAGACATGCAAGCAAAAGTGTATCTATTTAAAATCCATGTATATGCGCCACGTCGATTTTTTACTCGGTTCAGCACGTTGAGCTGACTCAACGAAATGTAATTCTGCCTTTTTGATATTTTTCTCTTTTCCCTTCTGCTTCTGCTTCTTCTTCATTTTCACATCGGATCGTTGGCAAATCGCCACATTCTGTAATGTTCATTGTTTCTTTCATGGTTTTGCTTGTAGTAAAGAACACGGCCGAAGTATGCTCTTTGTTGCTTAATTCCTTTCCATTTTTCACAATTTTCTTCATTTTTTCCATCACTCTTACGTTTCGGTTTTCTTTCAGTTTTGTGTTTCTGTCGATACAGAGTCGCGCACACAAATACAAACAAACCCAAATAAGCACAAAAAGCGTAAATATCACTTGCTTTTACAGTTCGATGGCCTTCTTGTGAATTTTACTCGCGACAAAACCCATCCCGCCCCGTTCACATGTACAACCACACAACACAATCAAATGCGAACGTACATAGTTATAAGACCATGCAAATGTTTGATCGATGTCGACTTGATTTTTTTTGCCATTTTTTGCACACAAACACACTTGAACGGTTTGTTTTCCCATTGCACTCCGTTTTTTGCTGTTTTACATTTTTTTCACAGGATTCTACTTTTCAGAGTCTCACAATGAATGATTAATGTAAAATGTTTTATACTCACAGTAGCAGTACTAGGTCGATTCCTTTCAAAGACTTAATTATGGGTAGATTTTTCTACAGTATAACTTTTTCAACTTAGAACTTCGTTTGAATGAGAATAGTAACTGCGGATGAATCACTTTAAGGTGGAATTTTGAACAATTGAAACTTTTGAGAAAAAATCAAACTTTTTCACCGAGTCAACTGACCCAACTCAACGATTTTCCTGACCAGCTCTGGTCGACAAAAGAAAAAGAAAATAGAAAAAATGTAATTTTAAATAACAAAAAAAAAGTGCTTAATTCCACCTTAAAGCTGTTTCATCCCATTAAAATGCTCGAGTAGTGTGAATTATGATTGAGTATAAGTAGAATAGAGTAGAAATTCGAACCAAAATTCGTCTTCGAAATTTTTTTCAAAATCATTGAATTTGATTTTGGATAAGTACGTTTTTTTTTGTTTTTATACTTTATTTCTTTGTTTTTTTCTCTTTTATTTTCTTTCAAAACAGTCATGAGCTAGAATCTCCATTCTTTGTTCTTCCCTTAAACGAAATCACTTTAGAACCGAGCGAAAAATTTTATACAAATATGGTAATGCAAAATCCACTAGAAAATCCCACAAATTTAGCAACCGTCACAACTGAAAATCGCACAAATGACGCATCTACCTCCTCAAATTGTGTTGCACAAAATTTTACGCAATCAATGCCGGACAACGCAATGCGAGCCGGCTCCCAGCCACCATCAACATACACAACGCAATCGTTAACCAGTCCAATCAAAGGGATCATTCCACGCTTACAGCGCGAAGAATCAGAAGGGATTCCAATACCGGGTCGTGCACAAAGTCACGACGATATTCGTTTGTTTGGCACGGGCAGTGGCTATAATTCACCCAATTCGAATTATTGCATCAGCCCAAATAGTCCACGCGGACAGTATATGTACGGTTGTTCACCGGTCGGAATGAATTCATCGCCACCGATCAATTATAATAGCAGTTCGTATTTGACAAAAGGTGGCTACAGCGTTGCACGTCGTGTACTCAGCCGAGCCACATCGCCACTGTCAAGCAGTGTGCCCGGCAACAACACCTACATCAATGCACCCAACAAATTCAACGCCAGCACAAACAACCGAAACATTGCTGTTAGTAACAACTGCAGCAGGTCAGACCAAATGTGCCCTTTTCTCTTACACACGCAAATATCGTTCTATTTACCTTTTTTTGTGATTGTTGCAAACCAAGAACTTAACTCTGCTATTCGAATTTCATATTTTGTTTATATCATCCGTTTTTTTTATTTATGCTATTTTAACTGCCATCCATCATGAACATGTGAATTTTGACGATGCACGGAATTGCATTCGTTTCAACCAACGGAAAATACACGGATAGTGTACCTGTTTTACATTGAATGTCGGTTGTGTGTCATTTTTTTAAAGCATCATTCTTTACTCATTCAAAACCGTGCAATGGTTTACGGAAAGTTGTATAAAATTATCAAATAGACTAATTTGTAGATATTTATACTGTGAAAAGTGCATTCGTTTGTTTTGTAATCTTTGCTCGTTTTTTCTTTTCGCTCGTTTCATACTGTCGCTCGTTCATTCATTTATCAAGCATTTTCACTTTGAATCACCCATTCAAATGACTCCTTTGAAGGATTTGTAATCATCGTTTTTATCATTTGCACAAAAACAACGACTTTCACATTGTGAAACGGATAAAATTATGAATTTTCAGCCATAAAAACGCACTCGACCGTCTCTAATTACAAACTAAAGACAATCTTAAATGGAATGGGTAACAAAAAATGTATATTAAGATTTACAAATTTTATAACATGCTCACGCTCTTTTTCTCTTCCCCTTTGTGTCTCTTTCTCTCTATTTGCCGAAAATTGCACAGCTGTAAAATGTTTACGCCAATTGTCGTATGTCTTTCATTGCGCCCCAAAAAAATGACATCACTTCTTTAGTTACTTCTATAAATGTGGCCAGCCCATTAAAACGCAATATAAAACGTTTTCGAAAACGTGCATAAAAACCAGGGCGAGAGAGGATATATGTGTGTTTTCATCGTTTCGTTTCAATTATTATTATTTTTTTTCGCAACGACTTTCATACTAGCATATGTTTAATCATACACAGCGAACGGTGTGTCCACAATCCACATATACATCGTGTTCAAAGCGTGTTTTGAAGCTTCACAGCAAACAACAGAACAGGTCCAAAATTGTATCGTGATTTTTCTCTGCATAAAAAAATCGTGTGTTTTCTTTCTAAACAGAAAACAAACGAACGAGCTAAAGAATCATCGGGAGAGAGGAAAGAAATAAAATCGAATCATAAATTTCTATTCAGATTAAAATGAAGTTCGTCTATTTACTATTCCTCATTATCAAAATGGAAATAAGAAGCGAATAAATTAGAATAAAGTGTTTGTATGCGCGTGAATGGATTTCGAAAATCGGCTTATTTATCGTCGTTTTGCGATAAAAATGAATTCCCTCACATACACACACACGATCATTTCTTCTTTTAGAACCCATTTTTCTTGTTTCTCTTTCAAAAAATGTGTGTAGCTGTTTTGGTTTGAGGAAAGAGTAAATAAAGATCGTCTAAAGCAGGAAAAACAGATCATAGTTAATAAAGAGCCGCAGAAGTTTCGGAACATAGGCAAAATATCGGTATAATCTGGTTTTTCTTCTTATTATTCCAATCTTTCCTACACGAAAGTAGTGAGTAACGAGTGAGGCGGCGTTTGCATGAGTAGCAAAATGGAATTGATGATTGGTACGAGGCACACGTGCACCAATACACACTGTGTCTAGCGATATGATTTTCAAAGTACTTTCCGCTACTCTCTGTTATCGCATTTAAATACACTTTAATTACGCGTTACATTTTTTTTCATACCAGCCATTTCTCTCCGTGCATTCAATTACGAAATTCGACATGCCTGAGAAATTGTAGTTTGTGGTTTTGAATATGTGTAATCTTTACGTTTTTTTCCTTCATTTCTTCGGAGCGATAAATAAATTTGGCAACGCGTTGAATTTTTGTTTTCTTTGATGAAACACCCGAAAAAAAGCGAAAGATTATGTGTACATAAACTCTTTTGTTTGACTTCGTTTTTTATATTCCTGATAAATTGATGGCATTAAATACAACACAAGCGAGTGTTTTTAAAATCCTTTAAATTCAAGTATGCGGCCTCTTGTGCGGCTTGTTCGCGAATTCGTTTGGGGGGGGACTCGAGAAAGACACTTTCATTATCATCGACTTTGTCATTGTTATCGCAGACAGCGGCGGTTTTTTATTATTATTATGTTTGTTAGACATTCGAATTTATTACACGTTCTTTTAATACCTGGTTTGGTATGTGTGAATGTCTTCCCTATTTACGTTCACTTAATCTACAGTCATTTGTCTCTGTTGGCCATATTTGGTGCTAGTTCTAGTTGCGTGTTCATGAGACATTTACTTTACTCTCTAAATATATCTATGATTCTACATATTGAACTTCTCCACGCGCTTTTTTCATAGTATGAAAATCATACGCATTTTTTTCCATCATACTCGTTGGTGTTTGATATCATGCTCTCATTTTTGTTTCGTACTGTGGACTTTTCACACATTTATGAAGCTTTCGCTTGATTATTATGATTGTACTTTGCTCATCACAATTTGTTTACACCATTTCAATGAGCCACTTGCATGTGTGCGATAGGCATATCGCTCCTTTCGGTAATATATATTTCACAATTTTTTTTTGTTTTCTGTTCGCTCGCATGCCTCACAAGAGGAATTGCTTATATATTCCGTGTTGTCGCGTGTATGTGTACATAAAGCGGCAATCTAGAGTATCGCATCAGAATGAGTGAAATCATCAACAGACTTAGCGATACGCCGCACAATATTTATTTTATTACGAATTTTTTTTTATATTATGTACAAAACATTTTTTTCTCTCTTCTCTTTTGCATTCTCTCTTTTCTTTTTTGCATTTTTTTTAAAACCATTTATTATAATTCTTCTTTCCTCTTGTCAATACTTTTTTTGGATCCGTATTTTGATGGGTTTTGTCTTTCTGTCATGAATGTTGCTTGGATTTTGATTCGTTCGTGTTTTTTCTCCAAGCTCTTTTTTCTTCCTCTCATTCGTTGCATTGTTATTTAACCCTTTATCACATATCGGTTCCTAAAGTAACCAGATACGCCAGACGCTATAGCTATGAAACCAATGAATATTTTTGCATTCTTGTTTGGAAACAAATGTAGGGAATTGAACTAGCTTTCATTTGATACTTTACATGCTACAATTGGCTGGCTGAATGGAAAGTTTTTTCTGTTCATGTACTGCTGTAAAAAAATTGCGAAATTATAGCAGAATTCCACATTTTTCCTCCTCTTATCTTGTGGGTTTGTACCTTCTTTTCAATTGTCAAACTAGGACTCGTAGGACCAAAACACATCAATTTAACTTTCTGCATCATTAGTTTTATGAAATTTAATTTTTTCAAGCTTTTATAGTGATTTGACACTTTTGACTCTTTTCCGATTTTCTCGACAAATACGCAATTTTTCAAAAATCCAAGTATGAAGTCTTTCTCTATTTATCATGGCACAAAACATAGTGGCGAAGCGTTACGACTACGCGTACCACTACGAACCACTACGTTTAGGGAATTAGTGAACGTAGTACTACGCGTACTCGTAACGCTTCGCCACTAGGGCACAAAACATATATCAAAATGATTCAAAAACAAAAAATTGTGCATCAAAGGGTTAATCACCGGAAAAAATGTCCATAATATATGGACCATATATACTGAAAACGACAACAAAAAAAGAAGAGTTGATCTGTTTTTTTTGTGTCCACAAAGTCATATAATAAGATTTAGGGCAATTTGCCGACAATTTTTGTATCCTCGAGAATTTTATGGAAATTATATGGATATTCTGGGTTATCACAGTGCCAAATCGGAAGAGATGATGACTGACAGCAGACAATTTTATGGTTAACCATTTGAATTGGATTGTTGATTTCGAATATGTCCTTTTCAATTAGAAGGTCGTTTGCAAGCGGCTTTTTTTTTCTCTCCAAATCACATATTATTAATGCCAAATTGCATAGTGTATTGATTCCAATTGCACACATTCACTTTTTATACACCACTCCTTTCACCATTGCGCATTTCGTGATTCTATCTGTTGTGTTCATATTTTTTTTCCTGCATTTATTTTTCTTTGATTTCGTTTACCTAGACATTATCGCCAGCCATCTTGTCACTTGTGTACAGCCGTCATATTTTATTTGCCTCTTGAAATGCTACCTTAATCCCTATGATCATACGCGTGAATCTGTGCTTGAGATAAATCCACTGTCAACGAACAGCACATTATCTTCCTGTAATTCAGAATGTGTGTCGTTGTCGTACCTCGAAGCACACTGAATAATAATTAATCATCATGTTTGCCATGTAAAATTTATTTCATTAGAGACGAAAATAGAAATCGCATCGTGTTCGTCATATTTTTGTGTGTTTTGAGAGAGTACGCTTTTCTGTTTCCCGTATTTTGCCCCGTCTAAATACACACGACACAAATCCTATGACATTGTTGTCGTTATCAATGATAAAAAATATCGTTGGTCTTGTGAATATTTTTGGAACTTTGTTTTAGCTTTTGAAATTTATGTAGATAAACAAATTTTGACTTGTATGAACTTAGTTAACTTACTTTGTATAAAACTTGAGTTATTTTTTTCAATTATTCTAATTTCCAACCATAATACCCTTATAAGGAATCAATCCTGCATTGACCAACTGTGTTCCTTTATATGAATATTGTTTAACAATCTAGACATTTATGAACCAAGTTCACTGAAGTATTACGTTGAGCTATGTATTAACCATATTCGTTTGTTTTTTTCTCTCCTTTCGTTGCAGGTATGTAGATGTGTGTTATGTTCATAATTTTTTGCAAGTGTTAAAAAATGCAACTATTTTGACACCCAACCCGGTGTCTCTCGATTATGCGTACCTGAGCTTTTGTTGAAAAAAGGTGGTAAGTACAATATGAATATTTGTTTCTTCTTTCATTGGTATTTCCAATAAAAGGTGCTGAAATTCCCCGTTAATTGGCCCAACAATTAAAACGTCACTGCAAATCGCACTTCGAAATTGTCGATCTGACATTTTTACCTTGTGCACAATGATTTCTGTAATAAAAAAAAAAACACAATGAAGTAATTCCTTCAGCACAGAAAAAAAAACTTCCAATTCAACTTGAGCTCGAAGTGTATTGAAATGGAAAAAAGGACAGATAATTGCATTTACAATGACGAACTGCTTTCAATCGTCAATCGAATAAACGGCATTCATTGCCTTTTGTCATAATTATATCTGCCGTTGCACTTTTGTTTAAACTGCTCTTGGCACTTACGTCATACCACGCTGCAGAAAAAAACCCAACTGTTGCGATGCTGAAACGGACTTTCTTTCATCACTCAAATGTGCCCAATTTAATTCATTTATTCTCTTCTTTCAATTTAACCGTGCCCCGAACTTGCATCGTCATATTCCGAGTTATAGTCGCATAAAAATTGTGTTGGTTCGTGTCCAAGTGACGAAAGATCATAAAAACGAATAATCCTGTAATTAATGCAATAAATACGCCTTTTTCGAAAGTCTGTAGAACCACAGGAATTGACGCAACCAACGATCTAATAACTCTTTCGTGCATAAAGCAAAACGAAAGCTAGGTAATTTCGCTTCTTAATCATGAATGATAAGATGAAAGTTATGGAAAAAAGAACCGAAAACGAGTCCAAGTTCTGGAACGATCTTTTTTCTTTTTTTCCGCAGAAAAAAAAAATATGCAAATTATGTTTTTGGCAATAACGTGTTTTTCTTCATTTATTCATTGAATACAACGTATATCTTGATTTATTATATACAGCTCGATTTAAAATTGAGATTTTTCTCTGACATTTCGCCATTCGATGAGAGGATTTATGAAAATTTCTGTTTACGTACGAAAAACCGTTTTTGTGTAATCATACGCCTATTGACGATGGAGTCGTTGGGTTGTTAATTAGTTGAGATTACAAAATTCCAAACTCATCAATTTCATCGGTGGAATCATGTGGATTAAAGCACTTTATTTAAACCGCTTAAAGAAACCTAACAGGTTGTCAACGAAGCAAACTCGATAAGCACAACAAATAACAGCAACAACAATGACGAAAATTCGCTAACAGCCTATCTGCAGATCGAATTTCGACTTGTTCACCTGTTTTGCTCTGTTTTGCAGTTTTTTTTTTTCTTCACAAAATAAGCAAATAATCTCATTTAATGCGAGAAACCATAGAAGAAAAAAATCTAGCCCGCGCGCGCGCTTTTGCTTGCGCATTTTGTAATAATTTGAATGTTTCACAAGTGTTGCCAACAATGTTGCCGTCGATCAACAATCGCAGCTCCATTCATTCGATGCAATAGGCAAAGTGACCGCTTTGTATCAATGGTTCACCTTACTGAGGTGGACTCTGATTAATTGGATATGTTTATTTATTTTCATTTATCTTCACCAATTACCAAATGCGCTCGATGATGCGAAATCAATTTTTTGCGAGAGTGAGAGAGAAACCGTTTAAATTAATCAATCAATAAGACAAGATAAGAAAAAAATCAAGTCGCATTTTCTCATCGCATCTTTTGGAAAAACACACACATGGCTTGTTTTTTATCGTCTGTTTTTGAAATTTTCGAACAGAAAGTGTTTTGCGGTTAAACGAAAAACATTTACGGCAAATAAGGCCATCGAAAAATGGAAGAAAATGAACGAATATTGAGTCATGACACAAGTTGTGCGGTTGATTCGAATGTATTCGACATTCGCGAACGAAGAGACAGAAAAAAGCGCTTTAAAAACAACATCGTTTTAATTTTAGTTAACACTTTAACATTTTCGCCTTAAACTTCGTGAACTTGGTGGAACGAAGAGAAAACAGAAAATTTTGATAAATGGACAAATGAATGCCTTCTCTCTCTCTCTCTCTCTCTCTCGCTCTCTCTCTCTCTCTCTCTCTCTATCAATGTGATGGCCAACTTCTTGTGATGCTTGTTCACTTTGAACGTGTATCATTTGAACATGCAATCAAGCGATTTGCTGCACTTTTGTTTCTCCGTTCGTCCAACGTGAGAAAGAAGGTTCATATGTGGAAAAATCCAATCGAATGAACTTAATCGGAAACGATGATGGGTGAAACGAATTCTCCATTAGCTACAATGTAATTGCATTACCATCGTGTGTACTTATGCAAATCAGATGGTATGTGTGGCTCAAATAACTATGCATTTGATCGTTTTGTATTTGGTTGTCGTTTGGCCAGCATTAAGTGTGGCTGAAATGTGAAACCGCTTAAACTGAAACTGAGACTGAGCTGTGCCGTTTAGATCGATTCCATTCTTCGTCGCCGTCGTGGCCATCGTTGTTTTTGCCAATACAAAACCGCAATTCCAATTCGATGGCATACAATGTTGCAGTTTTACAACACATTCTCGTGACTTTTGATGCTGAGGCCTTTCAATCGTGTTTCTTTTTAAATGTGGTTTATTTCCTCAATTGTCATAACATTCACACAAGAAAGTTGCCAAGAAAAAAAAACATACTGGTCAAAGCGGCATATCGTGTGTATGTTTATGTCAACAGCAGTCAGTCAGCCAGTCGAACCGACGTAATAACATACCGCACATATATTCCAAGTAACAAAATGCTGTTGATGTTGAAAGAAATATAATAAACTGGCACACAATTTATTGTTTTGATTGGCCGCGTGTTTTTTTTCTTCACCTTCTGCTGCAGCAGCATCGATCGTCTCATTCGGCTTAGATGAAGTTTGTTATTTTTTCGCTTCTCGTTGTTTATGCTTTATCTTACACCATTCTCAAAGCGAATGATGGTTTATTGTTTGGACAGGTATTTATTGCCAGCAGCACCAAAAATACATTGAATAAAAATCGCGTCCATCTCGTGCAATGCAAACGCTGGTTTTTGCTGCAGTTGACTGCTGCTGCTGCTATATCAATCCATACCATCGATGCAACAAAATATACACTTTAATTTCAAGTTGCAAGTCAAGTCAAATAAAATACGGTGTTGTTGCAGACGGTTTTAATCTCAACTAGCTCGAAGGTATACATAAACTGTGTGTGTGTGTTTGTTGCTCGAGTGAATGTCGCAAACGTCAAAGCAGACGATTGTATAGAGATTGAAAGAGCGCATTCGACCGGGCCGCATATACATACCTGTGCTAGTATGCTTTTATGCTGGCATTTTTGCCTAGCGCATAGAAGCGAACAGAGGAAGAAAAATAAAAACGCAGCACCGATATGTATTGTTACTGAATGTGTATATGTAAGAGATTTTTGTTGTGGTTTCTCAGACCTCTTTTTTCTTCGTCTATTGGTTACGTGTGCCCGTCGCATTCGCAACTTGTTGACAGATTTTCATTCATGAATTTTTATTTAATCGTGTCGCTTTGAACAGTTTTGAACGTTTTTTTTTGGAGTTGTCCATTTGTGTGGCGTTCGATTGATTCGTATTTGATTCGAAAATTCGAGAGAAAAAACGAGTGTAACACATTTAAAGCGTTGACCAAGTGAATTGTTGTGTGATTTTAAGTCGATCGATTAGCTCGGCGCGTACGATTTGCGTAAATAAACTGAAGAGAAATTAGAATCAAAGGTGACTTTGTGCGCGCATCGAGCGAATGTGAACTAAAATAGAGAAGCAGAAACAAACAATTTTGTTATGGAATTACAGTTGTAATTACATGATCGCTGGTGATACTGAACGGAATATATGAACATTACTGTATGATGCAAGCCAGTTAATGCGAAGCAGTACGAGTGCATCGGTCGATGCCAAGAAGCGCGCGCTTATTTTGTCTTTAGTCATTGCACCATTGTCAACGGCTGATATTTGTGTAATACACGCTTGCCAGCGCATATCACATTTGGCCACAGCACATTTGATGTGAAATGCAGTGAAACTCGACGAAATTAGTTTTCATATTTTAAATAATTCGCGTTTCGTTTCGTATAAATCTAAAAATTTGCTCGTGTGCGTGTAAATCCGTTATAAAATTCATTGATTCTTGTCTTTCGGTTTTGCCCGAGTTCGCAAGTCCTTCATTTTATTGGCTGGGCGTGCGTGTGTGTGCATGTGAGTTTGTGCGAAAACCCGAAACAACACGTATATAATAAAACAAGAAAAGTAACCGTTTTACGCGTGTGCGCATCGTTCGACAAAAGCTATTTATAAATTCGCTAGTATTTTTCAAGTTTCTGCAAGTGCCCTCGATTTTTAATTTTGTCTCAACAATTGTCTCTTTTTCGTTTTCGTTCAAGTGGCTTTTGCTCACATTGTACGTGTTCAGTGTGGCTTAAGTGCATTAAAATTGTATGCATCGAAATTACATGACTTGCAGTTCATTGCTCAAGGAAATGTGCAGTGTGCACCGTTTGCTTGTGTGATCGTTCAACTGAAACACGGTGAAAAAAAATCGTCATCATTCGCAAAGAGATTTTCAATTGATTTTCATTCGTTCGTACGGTTGCCGAGGTGCAAATGCCATTTGAAATGAGTTTAGTGGTTTTATGTATTTCGATTTTATGCCCTTGGCTCCTTATGATTTGTTCACTCTTGTTCGCCATGCTGATTTTATAACATAGTTGTGTGTGCGGGGGGTATTAACCGAAATTCTTCGATTCAAAACCACGTACATCAACGTCATCGAAGAAAAATAGGTAAAAAGCGCAACTCAAATCCATTAATTACGCATCAATCAATATTTTTCGCTAAAGACCAACGTCTGATCGATTGCATAAACGATTTTGAATATTGTATTCATTCGTTAACACGCTCGCGTCGACGAAGGAGACATGTTGCACTGAATCATTTGCAAATTAATTACATTTTTTCTTTTCGTTAGTTAAATAGTATGAAAATGGCAGTGGCGAAGCTATTTTGAGATCATGGCTGTGATTTGTTTATCTTTTTTGTTTCATTTTTTTTTCATTCGTTCGTTTGTTGATTTTTTAGTCCAGCGCGCATTTAAATGAATCATTTTCCAACAACGTTGTCCAAACGTTGTGTGCATTCATCTCATTATTTATGCATTTGGCGCAAACGATACATATATCATCGTTGATTGAAAAAATATAGCGCTGCATTCGAAACTCGAAAGCAGCGCGTAGAATAGCAAGTCGGTGCTTTTTTTTCTGCATCGAGTCGATGAACCCAATGAGCCTACGAAGAAAACACACATTGGTGGCACGTGTATGGGTGTGTGCCGTGGACGTGGAAAAGTGAACGCTAGAATGCAGAGAAGTAATGGTTTTATAGTAGTTTTCCAGTTGAACCATTTGAAAATGCATGCACACACACACATTCAGTGGCGCAGATAGAGAGAGAGAGAGAGAGAAAATGAAGCGTTTTGCACGAACTTACGACATCAAACGTGTTTGCGCCACTGCCGCATCATTTCTACCTCGAAAAGTTGCGATTTCTTCCCCATTTGCAACGAATGCAACATTTTCCATTTTTTATGCATTGTTTCAATCATTTTCGTCTTCCGATCATTTTCGTCGAAACATTTGTTTTTGTTTTAGTTTTGTGAAAACCAAAACAACTCTGCAATGTGGTGAAGTGCACCGACACACAAATATCGCTGGTATTTTCACGCAACGTTTCTTCTTAATCATAATCATCCTCAGTGAGTAAACGAATGACGACAAAAAAATGGAAAACAAAAACAAAACTCGACGACATTGTCGTTTTCTTGCTTCATTTCCGATCTCCTAAGAGATAAAATATGTGGCTCGAAGTTTTTCTCCTTGCTATGATGCATTAGTTGGCAAGTTTGAAAAGTATGTTTTTTTTCTCAGTGGCTGCTGCTGCCACCGCTGTTGCTGCGCATAGTATCGATGCACGTGCACATACATGAACTTAGGAGAAAAAAAAATTTATAATCTATTTTTAATATCAATGAACGATTAACGGCCGTAAGCGTCGCCACACATAGGATGAGAAAAGTAAAGAAAAAGAGAAAGTTCCGAATAGTGAAAAACGTGAGCTGAACGGTTTTTTTGTCTGTTCATTTGCTCATTTGTCGATAAAGCGTTGATAGTTTTGCATTTCCCATGCAAAGAGACAAAAGGCATTTCGGGGCCATGGAATAAACACAACACACTTTCATCGTGATCTTTTGATTCAGGAAAAACAAACTAAAATGTCAAGCAGATATCGAAAATCAGTGTGCTTATAGTAACAACGCCCTGTTTGTCGTATTTACTTCGGCTGTGGAAATATGATAAGACGTTTCGCCAGAAACAAATGTAAAAATACCAATTAATTTTGCACAACAATGGCTTCCTTGTGAAATGTACTTCCTCGTACACATTTATCTTCTTTCGCAAGAACACGCAAATGTCTTTGAGCGGTCACACGCGCCGCAGTTGGTACAACGCATTTCTAAACTTTTAAACGCACAGAGAACGCTCGCGCGACACGTGCCTAATATCTTCTTCACTGACTCATCCCACCACAAGCCGAAACTGGAGCAACTCCCCATTACTATTGGATGCGTAAACAGGGCTCGGCTGTGCTGTTATTGTTGTTCAAGTGTTCTTTTTCTACTCTCTGTATTTGATCACACGCATCTCTCGACCACAGCCACTGGCTGACAGATACTTCATCATTACAATGGCATTTTCCAATTTAAATCCCAAATTTGTTGTTGTTGTTATTGTTGTTATTGTTGTTGTTGTTGTTGTTGTTGTTGTTGTTGTTGTTGTTGTTGTTGTTGTTGTTATTGTTGTTGTTGTTGTTGTTTACGCTGAGTCTCTCGCTCGTGTGCTTTTTTTATTGTTCGGTTTTTGTACACGAGCCGACCCGATTCTGGGTTCCAAACCTGTCGTAGTTCATTTACAACCGGCAAAAAAAACGTCAATTTACAGCGGCATGGTCCCTATATTTCATTAATTACCCAAATTTGATAGTGCAATTGAATTTGATCGAAACGGAAAAGGGCAAACACCAATGTTGTCGTTAATTAAACGCTGTTTATGCTGCATTATCAGCGAATTGAGCATAAATTTCCCATGCAAATTGGCAATAAATTTTACGATTTTAACCCATCACATATAATAGGTTCTCAATCGACTTGTTTTTGGCATACGTAATACGGGAAAATTGTCTCTCGATTTTGCCTCAGTTAATCCATAAACACGGTTCTAATCAAATGGATTTTACAATCAGCAGCTCAATATGCTATATATAGACATAGAGAAAAACAAAGCAATAAAATATATATCCATGATAAAGGGAAAAGCGATTACTTTTCCTTTCTTTTGCGCACTGTATTTTATGAGGCCTCGACACAAACAGTGGAAAATGCTACGTCGAGTAATACGTTATGCGACGTAGGGACAAGGAAGTCAAACAAATAACATAGTGTACGTTTTACGGAAAATGCATGTGGCTGTACACTTGAATGTGACTCTCTTTCGCTTGCCCGCTCTCCGCATAAGCTGAGATTGTAGTGTGTGTGTGTGTGTGTGTATTAAACAGCGTATTTCTCCATTTTTCCGACCAAAAATGTCTCTCTTTCTCTCACTCGCTCGCTCGCTCAAGCTAAAATCCGTAACAAAGACTGTACGTATTGCCTTGAATCGAACCATTTCAGAGATAAAGTGACGCAATAAATCGCATGCGCTTTCCTCAAACACGTATTCTCTTCCACAAACACTCAGCCAAAGTGGAAAGCCACCAATACACACATTCACACTGGCTACGCTTTTCTCCCAATATGGGAAATGGCCCCAACAAAACCATACATAGGCACCGTCAAACCTATTGCATAGGAACGTTTTTGATAAACAACAATGAAAAATCCATAGTATATGTCAGTTGTCTTATCGATCGAGCCGGAAAATTCTCACCCAAAAACGGCTTTCGGAATAAACAACAACAACAGCAGCGGCAGCAGCAGTATTTCGTTCCGTTTTGGGCAAAATGCATTGGCATGCCGAAGGATAGACACAATCAGCGAAGGCAAAACAGCAGGAGAACAACAAATTTTCTGTTTGTTTGTCAAGTGTGAGCGAGAGAGTGTGTGTTGGTGAGGAAAAGCAAGAAGCAAAAATATACACGTATCCGTTTACGAGTGTGCGACTGTGTTTGTTCGCTTTGCGTTATATGGTAATTGCGTTCGCTCTTTCTCTCTCTCTCTCAGCATACCGCTACCAGAGCATTTTCCCAATGTAATATCATTATGCGTGCGTGTGCATAAAATTCCGTGGAGCTTAGTGAATTCATTGAATCAAATGGAGACCGACCAAACAGAAGGAAAGCAGAACGTTATTCTTGTCTCGCACTAGAGAGTTTTTTCTTTGAGTTGTTGTGTTTATTTTTCATTTTCACCATTGCGTAGTTTATCCAAAAAAAAAGCAAAGAATGAAAATCAATTTCATTTTCCAAAATAGAAGAAAAAAAAACGAACTCATTTCGGGGTGGTGAACGACAAATTGAAACTTCAACGAATAGAAAAAAAACCCAAAGTCTATCATTCTCTCACATAGTTTTGATCAATTAAACGCTGAACTCGTTATGTTAGAAATGTTAAAGTTTCTGTTAAATTTCGTGCGTGAAAAATACATTTGATTTGTCTCGTGTTTGGAAAAAGAGAACAAAAAAAGCGTTCAATAATGTGACCCTTAGAATAAATTCGAATCTAATTCCGAAAGTGAATTGATTTGTTTGAGGAAAAGTTCACATTGAACTATGTTAAATACCGGAGAATTTGGTTTTTAAACGTTGGTTTTGTACAAAACCAGCAAAGGTATAATTTTGCTTCATTTTGACCGAATTTTTCGTGTGCAAAAGTTTTCTCCACAAAATTTTGATTCTGAATTTATTTGGATAAAAAAAGAAGCCGTGTTGTGTTGCGCTCGATTTCTCTCCGTTGGTTTCGTTTTGCATTTCTGCCTGCAAGCGTTAGCGCGATATAGGCCTCACTCTCGACACGGTTGCACATACAGATATATATCAACCGAAAAGCGGCAGCCATATTTCTTTGTTTGCAACGAAAATCGTAAATCATGAATTTTACGACCACAGGCGAAATAAAAGAATAAACAACACACTATTTTCCACCAGATATATCAATTTATTATACTTGGAAAACATGCAAATGGTTTGGCTGTGTGCTCTTGCACAAAGAATTATCTGCATAAAATATCATATTGCAATTGGTGGAAGAAAACGAAAAAAACATAGGCCTCACAATATATGCATATACTCAAGTATTTGAAAGGCTTTTCTCACTTGCGAACATATAACAACATACCCTATATCTATGAGATCCCTTGCTATCCACCGAATAAAAAGTATAACCGCTCTCACGTTCGCGATATCTCTCGTCGTTGGTGTTTGTTGTCAGGCACTTTGTGTATTTAAATAGATCGTGCAAGTTTTCCACAAAAAGTCTCGTATAGCTAGGTATATCTATCACAGAGACCCAGACACACACATATAGCCATACGTATGTGCGTTCGCAACGTTGCACAATTTAAGCGAAGCTTGGAAAAACAAACTTCCATCATATCGAACACTGTTCTTTTTGTCATATTTGGTGCGCAAAAAATGAAGAACTCTATATGTTTTGTTGTCGTTTCCATTTTCAGCCGAGTCTCGGTCCATCGATTTCGTTGGCCTAGAACTATGCCACTATATTTTAATTGCTTTTCGATTCAAGCTTCACTCTTATTGATAAATCTGTCGTCGTCATTGACGTTTTAGCTCGAGATGGAAACGTTTTTTTTGTGTATTTTTCCACATAATATCCAATCACTTAATTCCACAAATGCATAGACCACACACACACACACAAACACAAACACACTCACGTTTCTGCCATCTCATAGGAGAGTGTGGATGACGATGATGAAACAAGGAGAAAATTTCATTTCACCTCGATTATCGCAAGCGCTTGCATTCATTTTAATTGGATACACACAATGAGAACAACACACAAAATTAAATATGTCAAGGATGAATGCAATGTTCATGTTTGCACTCTCGGCTCGCTCCCTCTCTCCTTCTCTTTCGCCGTGGCCGTTATAAGTGAAACGGCAACGGTCGATTGCATATTCATCGCATAAATATTCACCAGCCACGTCAAACGAACGAACAAAAAACGCAGCAACAAACCTGGGAATATTTCCAGCAGCCTTATTCATTGACCGTGAATACATTTTCCATGCAAAACGATTAAATGTCTCCTTTATTGTCCAACTGCACTTTTGACGAATGAATTCAGAACGAAACGATTTTATGCCGTCGAAATGAAGTTGAAAATGACCTTATAAAAAATGATTTAGTTTTCAGCTGACGGAAACCGAAGCAAAAAAGAAAGAGCAAGACTCTAATAAAGTGTTTGGGAAGGAAAAACGGTACGACCGATTTTTGACCGGTGTGTGCGTACGTGCGTGCGTTTTTGAAGAGTGATTTTTTTTGTGTATAGACTCTCAGACTATGACAACGTCAACCACACCGACTAGCCAATACAACAATTTTACGAATAACAATAATTCAAATAGCATCGCACTACCAAGTGATACGTATGCCGATTATTTATGCAGTGTTTACAATCAACGCATCCTATTCGATACAGCATCAACCACTACGACATCCACCACATTTGCCAGTTCAACCACTCGAACTGTGTCAAGTTGTAAAACAAGCGACTTGTTAGCACCGCAAAAAACGCAAATGCAAAGTGCATTGCCATCACTCAAGTCCGATTTGTTATTGACCGATAGGAGTTTGTTTAGTGTTTATCACTTCATCAAGAGTTTCATTGGGTAAGTGAACGGTAAAATTACACCAAATTTTTCTACTGAAACCTAATACTTCCCGTGAATTGGCGCGCCCAAATAGGAGAACCAACAATTTTTTGGAAATTGTTTGCGTTCCACCGACCGCTTGTTTCTCAACGAATCAGAAACGAAATGCCTGATAAAACAAGAAAAAAAGAGGAAAGGAATGCGCTGACACAGACAAATGTTAAATTGACAACATTTTACGACGTACTTTTTTTTCTCGATATATTTAATTTAGAAATGAGTATTTACGGTTGCATAATGTTACGAATTTAGGAATTGCAATAATTCAATTAATCGCACAATTTGCCCAGGTGCTGTTCGGAAATCGACAGAAAAACATGACGCGCAATTGTTGTTGTTTTTTTTCACTTGCATTTCAAGACGATTGCCTAATTTCCATTTCATACCTAGCTTCATACAGACTGGGAAACGGGTAGAAAAAAAATAAATTCCAATTCATTGATATCACCAGATATTTGCGTCGTCGTCGTCGTCTTCGTTGTACAAAAATCATTAGTCATTCCATCTGCTATAATTAATGAGTTTTACATTGAAAAGAAAGCGTTCAATGTGACTTTAAATAACAAAACCAAATGAAAAGGTAACCGCGTACATTGAGCTTGTTAAATGATTCATTTCATCGTTCATTCCCGTTCTTTGTAGTTACTTACACGTGAATCGGAGTTGTTTTTTGTTTTGTCATACATCAGCTTATGGAATTTCGATTCTCGTTTCTGTTTGAATCAATAAAAATGAATAAATTATTATTACCTAGTTCTAGTGGTTGCCATCATCAAGCGTGTTTCACTGCAAAGGTTCAACACGAACTGCAGCCAACAATTTTTGTTTCGATTTCGTTGTTTTTTTTCGTTCTTTCCATTAAAGACAATACAAATTTATTGATTGAATGGATGGTAATTTGAGGTTTTTCACTCTATCCGTTACAACGGAATGACTCGAGTTACAATATAACCGTCGTAGATGAGCTCCGTATTAACCTTGAATAATAATATTTTATGCAATAGTAAAAAAAATGAATTTAATGAAGAAAACGAAGCAAGAGAAGCCTCTGAAAATAGACAGGAACTGATAAACAAAAGCCAAAATATTTGTTACCCAAAGCTTATGAATGAGCATTGTTTGACAAAGCGAAAAAAATTTGCGCGAAACAAAAAATGGAATGTAATTAGCAGCTATGCTCAAATTTTTCTACGCTAGTTCAACCAAAACATCAATGCTCATTTGTATATTTATCTCCTAATTTATTACACTCTTTTGCCGGAGGTATTTGTTCAGCCAAAAATCACTTGGGTGTGACACACACAAAGAGAGCACAGAGCGCCAAAAAACAAAACAATTACAAAAGTCACAACAAATTTTGAATTTGCACATTTCGTGCGGTTCGGTGGTAACCTCAATGGGCGCAGGTGCCAATTTCTTTAATTGATTTTAATTGCAACAAACAAAATAGAAGCATTCATGGAGCTTTTGGTTGAAAAAGTAGACAAACCAAAACATTCTCTCTCTCTCAATTTCAGCAGGCAAAAAACAAATTTCATAATTGATATAAATCCTTAGACCGTTAAACCTTTTTAAATGCTTCAAATGAGATTAAATTGCATTGCGTCAGATGTGCTGAAGCGAATCGATAAACACAATGATGTTCGCTCCCATCATCAACTATATCACACTGTATTAATAGCATTTCTGTATCAAATGTGGACTTGTCTAATATTTTATTAAAATAATGACGTTAATAAAAAGCGCCGCACATATTTTCACGCCTTTAACAGAGTGAATAAAATGAGAGGGAGAGATGGAGTACGTCATAGGCCGATCTGTCGCCCCCTTATAAATAAAATTAAATTTTAACCTACCGAGAATTGGCGAAATGATAAAATTTATGTCAACTTCTATCAGAATAATAAGAACGCAAGTGTGTCTGAGATAATGAATAGCCCAAAATGTCAAACGAGACTCATTTTTATGATGTATGGCCAATATCAGTTATGAAAGTCGTTAAAAATATCGCCTTCTCTGAGGTAAATATTTTGCACCATTTGCCAAAAAAAAACAAGAACCTCAAAACAGCCGGGCGAGAGTATCGGTGTCGTTCGATAGTCGCATTTCCGAAAATACAAAAGGAATCATCGCTTTTATTTCAAGCATTTCTGGGGTGAAGATTCGCTGTCGTAACTAATTAAATTCGATAAACAACAATTTGCGGCCGAAATTTGAGGCTTTGTCGCAAAAAGTCTTCTGTAAAATATGTGTGTGAAATCACACTTTTGCTGTGCTGATAGCGATTTTGAAAAAAAAATTCGGATGGTTTGTTGAACGTATGAAACACGCACACGTGTATGATATTTCCATCTGATCAATATATCTGGCCGTTATTTTGTCAAGTCGGTATTTTTAGATATGTATGAAAAATGCGCACATCGACCACTCCGACAAAAAATAAGTGCTCTGACTTGGCCGATCGATTTTTCATTCCAACCAACACAAAACACACTTCGGGGCCATACTTAAAACAATGATTCACACAGTTGGCTACGTGTAGTTTCAACTCAGTGCTGAATCGTTTTACGATTCTCTCGATTGCGTTGCGTAATGAAGATTTTGTGAGACGAGAAACAAAAATACATAAAAACTAAAAATAAACGCAAATCCTATGATGTGCAACAATTTATTTACAATCAAATCAGTTCAATTAAGTATTGTGGGTCCAGCTTTCTGGTGCGCATTAGCAAGTTGCTAATAGCAACATCAGGCAAACAGTACTATCATTTATGCAGATGAGAGAATTGATATCAATTGATTCCGTTCGTTTTTTTTTGCGTATGTATGTGTGTGTTCAACAGTTACATAGTCTATTTTTAGAAAATGAGGCCTCATACTCTCTCATCAGAATGAATATAAGCGATTTTATATCATCAATTTGCATTTTCCAGTGAAATCATAGCATCAATAAACGTTGTCTCTTGATAGCTTTCTTAAAACAGCAACATCCATAAAAAAATACAAAATCAAAATGTGTTCGTCGTCGTCGTCTTCGTCATTGAATGTGGATTAAATTCAAAGTGTAGAATGAAACGAGTTCAATATTTGATATTTTATTAAAGACGATGTTGTTTGCATCAAATTAAAAGTCATTTGGAACATTGTTTCGTTTGTCGGAAGCATCGAACTGGGTCAAAACACACAATCTTCTCATTTTACTCACACAAAACGGGCACATTTCGAGCCGAGATTGTAGCTATAACCAATTTTTATAAAATTCAAACACACGCAAAACACACGAACATTTCAATTTTTTCGACCAGACCATTCAAATTGTCAACGAGACTTTTGACGGGCGCGTGCGAATCCAAATAATGTAAACAAAGAATATTTCTACTGTATCTGTGTATTCGAATGCTCATCGTTGGGCAGAGAAGAAAAAACTACGACATTTTTGAGCCAGAATGGAAGGACAAAGTTTTAATTTATTATTTAGGCTAATGATCGAGAGCCAAATGGAACAGATTGCTATGACTTTTGCGACAGATGAAATGCCGCATTTCAAATGGCTACCCATTTAACCCGGGCATGAAAATAAAACCATTTGATTCAATTTCAATCAGGCACGAATCGTTTATCTGTTTCGGTAACGAAACAACGAATCGAATTCACTTTCTCCTTGGATTGTCACAATCATTTTTGGTGAATGATATTTTGTTCATGTGACACACACACACACACACGGAGCGACGAGAATAGTTACACATTGTATAATGCTCGAAGGTTTTGTGCATTGGAATTTGTGGATAGCCATGCTGCGCCATTGTTTTTGGCTTGCCTCAAGGGAAATGATTACTTGGCTACGTTCCGACATTTCATATTGTACACTTACACAGAGAGACTCACATCGATAAAGCATCGCTACTTATTACAATAATTCACATAGACTTATGCCAACAAAAGTCTCTGTCTTCCATTCGCAAATCGTCTAATTCAATTTCAGCCGAAAGCTCAGTGTTTCCATAATCAAATTGAAAATAATATATATTTATTAGATGCAGAATATATATAATAGCTAAATGTCTGTCTTTTTTCTCTTCTATTCCAGGTAAGCCTTTTTTCATTCATCAAAATTGGAATTGGTAGCATGTGCGTAAGTAGATATTGTAAGCAATGTGAGGCAAGAGAGATAGAATCAGTTGACGGAAGCTTCCAAATGGAAGTACGTCATATCTTTGTCAATTTCATTAATTTTGCGAGCATGGTATAAATCAGATTTTGCATGAGACCAACAACAAAATGTTGAACGAAGCATTAACATGATAAAATGTTGCGTCTATATTGCGTATGTAATTTGGAATTGAATTGAATCGGTACAACGCATCGAATTGGTTTTGGTTAAAATTCCATGGAATGAACCATTTCACCGACGTCATCATCACCACCACCGAATTCATCAGTCGGCAAAAATTGTCGACATTTTGCTGTGCTGGGAACCGTTTTAATTAAAAACCAAGAAGTTCGTGCCGACTATCAGCCATTCGAACTGGTATTTGTGGCTGAGGCCTGAAGCATCACACAGAACTAGAGCATACATGCAATGAAATGAAATGTATTTCTGGCTGCAATCGACGTCAGAACACTGAAATCAATTAGAATCAATTGATTTAAATTGAATTGTTTTCCATTAAGTCCAGTTAAAGAGTGTTTTCCGTCGCTCGCTCATCAATCTCACACACTGTACGTAATAAAATTGGCAACATTCGGAATTAGAATTCTCCTTTTGCAAATATGTATAATTGTCGAGTTATAACAACAAAAACATAAAACATGATGGGCACACACACCAGACTTACGCAAATCAAATTGTTAAAACAATCATAATGCGAGCGCAGCGAATCGCATTGCTCATCCAGAAATTGTGTTGTTTGTATACATGAACAGAAAAATCGTAAAGAAAGAATGAGCCGCTCCCGTTGTCGATTCTATTTTTAAGAATTCACGCGATTCCCTTTTTCGTACGATGTGCCTTAGGTTCACCATCTGTCTCTCTCTCTCTCTCTCTCTGTGTCTCTCTCTCTGTCTCTCTTCCAATGTAATTTTATTCGATTTAAATTAATCAGTTTGGTACACACGATACGTACGCACGCATTCCGTTTCATGTTAGGGCATAATAATGACTTTAAATGGTTTTGCGGTCTTTATTCTCTCCCTCACTCTCTCTGTGTGTGTCTCTCTCACAGTTCTATGTCTCCGAACTGAATTTGCTTGTTCATGCACGTACTATGGAGCTTTTGTCATTAAATTGACGTAATGTTGTTGTTTTTTTTGTGCTCGTTTCTAATCAATTTTCAAGAGACATTAAAGATAAGGCTTGCACATAAATCATTTTTGAATGTCTGTCATAATCGACGCGCTTGGTCGCCTGATCACATTTTTTCGAAGCACGTTTTTAAATCGTTCATATCGATGAATATCAAAACTTCGTTTCGACTGTTTTCTATATTACATTCCATTTCGAGTGAATCGCTAAACTTTTCTTCAGTTCAAATGCTTCGAACTGAAATGTTTTCGGCTCTTGCACCCTTTCAATAAAATGTCATAATAATCTCAAATTCTAACGATTTGTTTGGTATGCCCAAAAGCTATTGATATGTGATAACGGTGCGCGATAAGATACCGAAAGGAAGATAAAACTCATTTTTCATCAGTTTTAATATCTGGTTCTATTTGTATTTGACTGCACCTTATCAGTGCCGATTGTCCACATTGACGCTTTTGCGATACTTACGTAGCATTTAACGAAATACACACAAAACGGGAAATATTTAATAACCATTTATTGATTTTTCTGTCTGATCCGATAAAATGCGATGCGGTGTGACGGCATTCGATGTCAATGTATTGCAGAAAAACTAAGCTCTGTTGTTGTACGAAGCGATAAATTTTATCGACAGAGTGTCGTTCGGAAATTTTTCAAAAATTAGTTGTCACGTATTAAAACTCGCTTAATGTATGCAGGTTTTTATGTTTGTTTTCGTTCAAAAATGGTGCAGATTATAAACGCTCATTTTGCATAGCCATCAATGTCAAAGCGTATTGAATACTGTTTAAAATTTGTTTTTCAACCAAATGGCATAGATTTTATTCGAAACGAGAAAAACAGTTTGATCGGTGCTATAAATGGAAAATCGTGGTTGGATGAGGTTGTTTTTGTTTGTTATGGCACCGAATCGCATTAGGTTGTGCGCCATCTTAAGCACGGTCTCAATTAAAATGGTTCAATTTTTAATGCAGTAGTAGCTAGCCCAATGTTGACAATGGACGGCAATTTTGGCACATGAACAACAAGCTTTTTGTGTGCAATTCACGTAGAGTACGCGATGTGTATGTTATCGGCTTCACCGCACCGTATCGCCACCTCAAAACATTTCAAGTGACATCTAAATTGTCATTTTTATCATCACGCTGTGTATGTCTAGCTGTTTTTTCGGTCTTTTACCGCTTTTACGCTTGAATATTTTGCAGCAAATTTCAATCAAAATGATACTAAAAACCTCATCTAAATAGTTCCTCGAACACGAACAAAAGCCAACAGCGAAATGAATGACAGAGATAGAGACAGTGAGAGAGAAAATGCTATGTGAATCGTACGATAAAGTTACGTAGACAGTGTGTTGAAGCTTTGGCAATAATCGTATCTTCTTTTTACTTCGTCTTTTTGCTGTTTGTTTTTGAAATTTTCGTATCCATCGGCTTGAATTTTCTAAAATTAGCATAAACGATGAAGCGAGACGGCCTGACTCGGCCCCAAGACAGAGTGAGGATGCGTGTGTGGTTGAGCCTAAATGCTAAAAGTTCGAAACTAATACCGATGAACGAATAAAAAAAATAAATCTTTAAAGATGAGGTACACAACACATAATTTTCGGTGTGCACCAATTTTTGCTATCCGATCGGCAAAGTAAACAACACACAAATGATTTCACAATCATTTTTACGAGCTCGGGTCATATCGTTTTGTTTTTTCTTTCTATTTAGCCGGTTTGTGTGATTTCAATGTTTAGTGTGTGTCTGCACTTTTGTATGCCAGCAAAATATTAATCAATTTCGTATGTGCCGCTGGTTTCTCTCTCTCTCTCTCTCTCTCTCTCTCTCTCTCTCTCTCTCTCTCT